>NC_077238.1:23139792-23439792 GCF_947179165.1 Solanum dulcamara
GCATGATTGAGAAGTGTTTCTAAGCTTAAAGTATAGCAGTCGTATCGCTTAAGGCATAATAGAACTATTCTTACCTCATGCCCAAGGTACCCACATCTCATGTCAAGTAGATTTAGATGGTGTGTGGTCCACATTCAAATCTATATCGTTCATACTTTATGAAACTATTTTGGTGTCTCACATAAATTATGCCTATGATTTTTCCCCAAAATGTTAAAAGAGTTCCCTTTCCAAGTCATACTGATTCCAATAGAGGGCAATTTCATGTTTTTTCTTATGTCTTTCATGCCTAAGCTAATTCTTGTGCTCTTAGCTCGTGCTTCTACATTTCTTATTGTCGATTACTAGACCTCTATTATTAGTAAAATCTATTTTATTCTATTATAGATGACACAAGTATCCCTAAGGAATCTTGGTTTACTTCATTCATATGTCTATTCTAGCTTTGATCTTCATTTGAGGATTAATGATCTTAAGTGGGAGATATTGTAACACTCTGCAACTTCTAAGCAAGATTCAAACCATCCTTCTATGTGTATAGCCTTGAACCCCATGATTTATATGTTGTATATGTATGTTATGGTACGTAACTAATTATTTTAAGTGTATTATATATGAGTTAGGGTCATAAGGAACCTCTAGCACCAAGCCAAGTTCAAAGCATTTTTGTTGGCTATGTTTTCGCATGAGTTCATATAAGGATCAATTTAAAATGATCATAGCTATCAAAGTATATATATTTATGTGGACCATTCCTATCAAATTAAAGGTCTATGAGTTTTCTTTTCAACGCCACCAAATTTGAAAAAATTGGAGTTCGGAGTAAGAAGTTATAACTAATTTACCAAATACACTACGAGTTGTCAGTGTGTGATGGGACCTGTGACAGTCTCTGACGGACCATCACACTTGGTCTGACGGACCATCACACTTGGGCATCACAAATGATCAGTATGTGTTTTTTTGTCCATTTATAACGACCTGAGCAATTGTCCATCACCCAAGCGATGGTCCATCACGTAAACAATGTTAGACAACCAAATTTCAATGATTTTTATCTTTTTGAGGGTATATATATCTTTAAAAACTGGAGAGTTATCTAAATAGCCCTAAATGTGTACCAAATCAATTTTAATTATTAAACTCACACATTCACTCCTGAATTTTTACACTCTCTACTCCCTCAACTCACAAATGACCGCAACAAAAGTAAAAGTTAGGGTTTCAAGGTTTTCAAGCAAGTTCTTCTTTTAAGCTTTATTTTCTCCAGTATGTAAGGCTTCGCTAAGAGTATACTTTAACTCTCATCCATAAATTATTTTGATTTCAATAATACTACAAGATTGTTAGAAGCAAAAGCTAGGTTTTTTTTATGAAATTACAACCCTTCTTCATTAATTCATGTTTTCATGATTTTACTTTGGTTTTAAAACCTTATTTTACAAATTTAGCATGATTTCTATGGTTTCTTGAACATTTATGACTTTGAAGCATGAAAACTATTATGATTTGAATATCAACCTCAATACAAGTTATTTTAGATATGACTTATGAGTTTAATCGCATATATGGTTCAAATAAATCAACACTCTTTATGTTTATGAGCAATAATATGTATGTATATTTTTTTTGGGAGGACTGTTTAGCACTGAGAGGATATAGTTTAGAAAACCCAAGTCCCATAACTACGTGCCATCATAGGTTCGAGTATAACGCTTTATCGGATAACTCCATATGGCCCTGAGAGGCACTTAGTAGATCTGCATAGATATGATATGGTCCTAAACTACGGCAAGGTATACGGCAATATGCTCAACTGGGTTAGCTGTTGGACACAATGAGCTTACATGGTATATATTGGTTTTAAGAAACTCTCTAGTTTATGCATCTTTTTACAATATTTTCTTCACTTTATATGTTTCATTTTAAGTATGTTATTTTATGTATATGATTATGCAAGGCTACTGATTTAGATTCATCTTGATGTATATGCTTTTGGAAGAAGGTTTTAAAACCAATATTTTTGTATGGACTCCAACTGTTTCTTTTAGTTCCTTCATTATGATTATGATTTTAGTTCATTGTTCCTCCATATATTATTTTATATGAGCCTTTTGGTGCTGCTTTCATACTTAGTACATTTGACAAACTGACACATACTTTTTCTGTGCTGCATTCTTTTATGATGTAGATTCTGACACTCATTTTGAGACTCGTGGCTAATAAGGTTGCAATAGTTCCCAGTCAGTGGTTGATGAGTCCTCTTTATTTGGGGACTTCATGAAATAATTCTAGTTAGTTATTTTACTAAATTATAGTTGTCGGAGTCCATGTTTCGGTAACCTTATTTCTTGTGATTTAGATGTTAGATGCTTGTTTTAGATATTAGCTTTCAGTCTTCAAAGATATGTTATCTTTCTAATAAGACCTTGTATGTATATCTTTCATCTTCAGCTTAGTTTTTTTATGATATACTTTGGTGTGTTATGCCAAGGGTTAGCTTGTGGCCACTCGTAATTCTAAGTACTGTATTTCAGATAGGGTACAGACTCAGATCGTGACATATTAGGACTTCACAAAACTTGTAAATATTACTCTCTTAGCAAGCCTTTTCTCGAAACACTTTATTAATGTAATCCTTCGGACTTGTACTTTAGTGACTAGACATAATCACAAATCCTCTTCCTCAACCTTGTTTATATTTGAAAAACATAGTAAAGGGAAGCCAATTATATGTCTAAGGATTGCATGGGCCCATCCTATGATGCAACGATTGATCTTTGAAACTTTCAGTGTATATTAGATCTCCTTTGTTTAAGAAATACCATCCAAGGTCCCATCACTAAAACCTAATGCAATTTTAAAGTCTCTAACATAGGTGATGGGATGCAGTGGGATTGGACTAGACTTTTCTTTATCTTCCCTAAAAGTATTCTAGATAAAGCCTCCAATATCTCTTTATCTTCTGATCATGTTGGAAGAGACACTCCCTTATTAGTCACTAAATTCTACTGGTCTTTTCACCATAAAATCTTTAATCCTCCTGAGATTTCCACTTACTACATCTTTAAATCGATATGAAATCTCAATACTCTCAACAAGATTATTTTTTTCTTGTGGCAATGTTCTCATAGTTGGTTGCCTACTAAATCCTACCTGCACCACATTGGTATCAACACTTATCCAACTTGTTTCATATGTAAGCATAATACATAGACCATTGATCATATCTTCTTGCATTATCATATTGTTAAAAAACAATTGGATAGATCTTGGTCTTAAAATGCATCATATACCTTCTATGAACTCTCAATGGCTTCAAGCTATTCATAACCTAAATTTTCCTTTCATGACCATATTCTTAGTTGGATCGAATTTTGTCCTTTGTCTTTTGTCACTTATGGCTAAATCATAGTCATAATGTTTTCAATAACATTAATACTTTTCTTCCCTCAGACTTAGGTTTTAAATGAGCTATGAAATTCAAATACACCATCAATATAACTACCAATGTTAATTCACACAAGCAAATACTAATTATCAAGTGGATTCCCCCTACCCATGATCACTTCAAGCTCAATACAGATGGTACGCATTCTAAAGATGACATTTGTGGAGGTATTGATGAAGTGATCCGGGACGCCAGTGGAGAGTGGATCATTGGGTTTGAAAATAGAATTACTAGTCACAACCACATTTCTACAAAACTACAGGATATGCACTATGGGCTTAAAATGGCCCTCCGTCATCATTCATTTCTTGTTGAAGTTGAAACAAAGCTCATGGAATTAATAAAACCTATACAACATCCACATCATATTTATGAAACTGCCATTATATCTTGCAGATCCCTCATGAAGAAATTGAGAAATTCAGTAGTCCGATATATTTTGAGACAAAGAAACAAGGTAGCTAACGTTTTGACCAAGAAAGAATCCAAGCATCTAACTAGCAACTCATCCTCCTTTATTCAACCTCCTTCCAATGCTGTCAAATCTAATATTGAAAAAGATAAAATATGAGTAACATCTACTAGACTAATTCTTACATCCATGTATACTAAGTAATAACTTAGTAAGACTTGGTAACCCCAGTATAGTCAATAGCACTAAAAGTGACCATGTAGTCACAACTGCTAATGGACATATAATTCTTTAGCTTATAATATAATATTATCATTCTAAAAATAAAAAATAAAAATAAAAAAGAGAAAGAAATTTGGTAGTGGGTGGTACAAGTTTGAGAAAAAAATTAAGTTCAAGGTGACAAATAAGTTTCCAATTAAAAAAATGTGACAACTTTGACTAGCCAAAGTCAAATCTTATACTAATTAGGGATTAAGTTAAGTAGTGGTAAAATGTATGTTTAAAACTTTTAAAACTTTAATAAAATATAAAAGGAACCCACCCTAACCCATTTCAAATTTATTTTCTCTTTCTTCCTCTTAGAAATTCTCCTTCTGCATATTTTTTTCTTTGAAAGAAAACTGAGAAAGTTTATCAACTTCTTCTTCTCCATTCTTTTCTTCTTATTCTTTGTCATCCTCCTCTTCTTCGCTCTCGTCATTTTGCTTCTCTCATTGTTAGGATTTTAAAACTCTTCAAATGTAAAGTTCTTCTTCTTTCTCTCATAATTAGGGTTTTAATTTTTCTTGTGAAAATGATGATTTAGATTAAAGGAGACGAAAAAATATATAGATTTCACAAATTTGGTTGTTGCATGCCTTAGTAAATATGTTTTGGGGTTATTTTTATTGTGATGTATTTTTAAATATATTGTTGTTCATTAATTTTTGTCTTTGTACTCTTTGTGAGAAAATATGTTGTTCTTGAATTTATTTTACTCTTTGAGAGAAAAAATATGTTCTTGTAATTGATGTTGGTGGTTGATTCACCAAATTTTGCTTTGAATAAATGAAAAAGTTTCTAAAGTACTTTCAGCACCTCCTGAAGTACTTACAACAACTACATAATTTTCTCTAAGAGTTTAGTAAGTCAGTTGCTGAAGTTTCTATAGCAGCACTTTTGTAGAAGCTTTAGCAATTGTTTTACTCAACTGTGATAAATTAAAGATGAAGAAGAACATAAATTTTTTGATTTGTTCATTTAGTGATGTGTTCTTAATATGTTGTTCTTGGTTGTTATTATACTATTCGTGATAAAAACAATATTCTCTTGTAGTTGGTGTTGATGTTTAGCTGATATTCTAGTATTGAGCTTGAAAAATGTGCATATGTTGTACCAACCTAAGAACTTGTTGTGAATAGATAAAGAAGTTGTTGAAGTTGTTATAGCAGGTCTGCCTAATTGCTAAATTTGTTGCAACAACTGCTGAAATATATATAACAACTGCTTAAGTCTATGACACAACTGTTAAAGTATTTTACAGTAATTTCTGAATTTATTGCAATAGTTGCTTAATCAACTTTAGCAATTAATTCATTTTCCTCTTTATTTAAAATGATTGATTAAAGTAATAAATTATTTCTATTTTATCTCAGGTGTGTAGATTAAATGACTCGAACTAAAAGAAAAAAATGTAGAGAGGATGTTTCTACTAGAAGCTCAAAAAGAAAGCAAAGAAATATACAAAAAGAGATTGAATAACTACAAAATAAAGTCACTGATGAAACACAATTGACTAATCTTGCTAAGCATGTCATTACTGAAGGTAAGATAGTGTCAAGCCCTAGACAACTAGATCAAAATTTAGAGCAACCTAGAGAAGAAGAAGAAGAATCTGTAAAAAAATATGACTCTTCCAAAGATGTATATGATTCTGATGCTGCTTATAATTCAAAAAAAATAAAGACAATGGTGAGGGTACATAGGCTTCAAAAGATGAGGATGAGGATAAGGATAGTGAGAATGAAGTTAGATCAAAAAGACATCATGATAAACCTGTACCGGAGTCTCCACCAACTAGTCCTTCAACTTCTAGTCCTTTAGTTGACAGTCATTTAGCCGCCAATCCTTCTGTTGCCAGTCCTTCAATTGGTAGTCCTTCAGCTACCGGTCCTTCAATTGTCGGTCCTTCAGTTGCTAGTCATTATGTTGCCGATCTTTCAATCAAACTTTTCAAGCCTATCAATTATTTATCTTATGGATTTGAGACACCTATGAATATACATACAGACATGATAGGTAATTTTGTGATAAATTCAGAATTGGGAGAATCATTTAATGATTTTAGAGAAATATTACAGGATTAAAATTTTGAAAAATTCTTCAGGTCTACGGTGCTTGGAAAATATCTAGACGTAGATGAAAGTGTGAATGCTCGATTTCAAATGAAGTTGATATTTCAACTTCTTCGATGCTGGATTAAAAGTGAGAGAACAGATGAGTTTTGGATAAATTATTGTGGCATGCCTATTTTTTTTAGCATGAGTTCGCCAATGTAACTGGTTTGAACTTTATCTACTTCATCATTATGTCGCCAAGACAACCAAGGTAGACAGAAGATATAAAAAAATTATTGATGCGATAAAAAGAAATATTGCAAATGGAAGGAGTTGCTTGAGTTTTGTAAGTCTAAGAAAATTTTAAAAAGTGTAAAAAAATTACTGTATTTAATTTTTTTTGTACACTGTATTCTTTAAGATAAAGATCCAAATAAAAATTCTAGTGCTTCTTGGTTTAAACTCTTAGCTGACCGAGAAGCATTTTGTGCCTATCCATGGGGTCTAGAAAGCTATACTCTCACATTAGAGTATCTAGTGGAGACTGTGAGTTCAACTGCTAAAACCAATAATCTTTGTGGCTTTTCGTAGGTTTTTTTGGTAAATATTATTTATTATTTTTTTAATTATTACTATGTTTATATTTTATTTATTATTTTTCTGATCATTTATGATATTATTTTATGTAGGCATGGGCATTTGAAGTCATTCCTTATCTTCAAAAGCAATTTAAAGAGTTTGATGAAGAAGTGTCATCTCCATCCTTAGATGGCTACAACGAGCAATAACAGTAAAATTGAGACTCATGAATTATTTGATCCTCCAAAAATTAATTTTTGAAACATAATATAGTTGCAGTTTTCTGTAGTAGTTGCTGCATATTTTTCAGCAGTTGTTGCATAATTTATAGCAATTTCTGAAGAATATGCAGAAACTGTTACACACAACTGCATCTATAATATGTTTTTAGAAGTCAATTGTTAATTGTAATTTATTGATATAATTTTATTCAATTCTTTTCATACATTACTAAATTTGTTAAAATAATTAATTCTACATGTAGATTGTGTACTCATGAAAACCTCCTACTGAAAGTGAGAAGCAGATGGATTTTTTGACTGAATTCGTACCTTTGGAAGTAGAGAAATAAGATCCAAAAAATTAAAAAATTAGTGAAAAATTTGATCGGAGTGACGACCATTAGAAGATATGAATTTATGCTTCAAAAATTATTGATGATATTCTGACAGATGTTGCAGTTGTTGGTGGTATTGATGCTGGAGCCGATTGAATTAGTCGAAATTATTTAAATATTAGTTTTTGTATTAAATATTAGAATTGTTTTCATATTATAACTAGTATTTATTATTTTTCAATTATTAAATTATGTTGTTGTAGCTGTTGAATTATAGCGATTGCTGAAAATCTTCTGGCAATTGAAGCATGATTTTTAATTGATGAATTTCAATATATTTATGCATAATTTCATTTACATTCATGTTTGAAAGTTGAAGTGATTTGAACTCACCTAGTTTTACTATGTTTAAAGCATGATTTTTAATTGATGAATTTCAATATATTTATGCATAATTTCATTTACATTCATGTTTGAAAGTTGAAGCGATTTGAACTCACATAGTTTTACTATGTTTTCAATGAAGTTTGACTTGAAAGCTTTGACTTCAAATGAATGTTTATGAAAGCAATGTCTATGATCAAAAGGGAGTCTTATGAAATAAAAGAATGATGAAATGATATGAATGATAGATTCTTTATGCAATAAGGACAATTCTTGCATATTTGAATTACCAAAGGTTTTAATGAGTTATTCTACCAAATATGATATTTTGAATTCTCAAGCTATATATACTATGATTATTTTGAAGTATTAAACTATTTCGTGGGATTGACTTAGCACCGAATGGGTCATTGAGGTGAGATTCGGTAAGGAAATCCTAGTAGCAAGTCTTTGTCTCATTAACTATGTCCCAACATAGGAGCCCTTGTAGGCTTAGGCTAATGGATCCACAAATAGCCCTTAAAGTTAAAGTTAAAGAAATGAATGAAGTTGACGGAGTTCTACCCGACAAGTAGTCTCCCCGGCCAATGTAGGGGGTTATATTGGATTTTATGTAATAGCTCGCATGGTCTTAAATGTCGGTTATGGTCATTTTCCCACAAAATGAATATTTTAAAGGATATCTATATGATTGATTATGCATGCATTGCATTATGTTTCATATTACATAAATGTTTTAATGTTTCCTCAATGTTCATGCACGCTTACATACTTAGTACATTCATAGTACTAATGCATACTCTTTTTCCTACATGATATCACCATGTAGGGATCGGTGCTCCTCCTCGTTCTCCTCCACGTGGCTAGTTGAGATTTCGTTTGAAGACTACTTTTGGTGTGTTCTCATGTTTCGGGAACAATACTCATTTATCTTTCTAGCTTATAATATGTTGAGATATTTAGACACTTACTATGGCATTTCTTTCTATTATGATTGAGGATGAGCAAGGGACTTGTCTTAGCCCCGTTAAATCTAAAAGTTAGAGGTATTGTTGGACATATGTAAGTTGAAGATTTACTATTATGATTTTTGCTGTTTTATTTATTATCATTACCTATGAAAGGCTAAAAGAATGCTAAGAGTCTTGTTTGAGGTACTTTTGGGTTCTTCATTTGCCATATCACGTCTAGGACCTAGGCTTGGATCGTGACAATTGTTCTAGCAATTGTTATGAAATACAGCAACAAGTTAGTTATTTACTTAATTTTGTTTAACAATTGTTGTAAAATATCTCAACAAGTTAGGTATTTGCTGAAATATTTTAACAATTGTTGTAAAATAAATTAGCAAGTGTGATGGACCTACATTTTGAAAAGAGTTCCAACTCTCCTAACAGTCATTTCTAATGATATGTGGGATTGTGTTAGTCCAATTTAAGACTAAAAGTTACATTTATTAGAGATTTTAATTAAATATGTCGTAAGTTAGCTAGTTGTTGTTTAAGACTCTAAAAGTTAAATTTACTAGATTTAAATTGAATAAGTCGTAGTAAGTTAGCTAATTGTTGTAAATATTATAATAATTGAATTATAGCAATTGTTAAAATTCTTTTGAAAATTGTTGTAATATACATCAGCAAGTTAGGTATTTGCTGGGAGTATTCTAGCAATTGTTGTAAAATAGCAATAGAAAATTAGCTAATTGCTGAAAGTGTTATAGAAATTGATGTAAAATGTATCAGCAAATTAGCTACCTGTTGGAACTCATCTAGCAACTGCTGTGAATTATCTTGCGGTTGCTAAATGTTTTTGTAGCAAGTTAGTAGTTATTATAATAAATTGAGTATTAGTTTGATGGATAGATCATATCTAATGATAGATGAAGTGGTGTTAGTCCAATTTAAGACTAAAAAATCTAATTTAGACTACAATAGATTCAATAGAAATCTTATACGTTGAGATAGAAATTAGACAAGTAATATATGATCAGTTGGGAAATAGCACATATAAGTCGATATTACTATATTAAATTAATTAGTTGGACGAATCAATCATACCTAATGATAAATGGGGCGGTGTTAATTCAATTCAAGACTAAAATTATATTCAATAAAGACCTTATACATTGAGATAGTTATTAGACAAATAATGTGTGATCAATTGAGCAATTGCACATGTAAGTCAATTTTGATTGAGTAAATTAATTCATAGTTAATTGGATCAATTATATTTATTGATAATTAGAGTGGTGTTAGTTTAATTTTAGACTAAAAGTTAGATTTAGTAAATATTTAGTAGCTAGTTGTTGAAAATGTTATAGCAAATATTGTAAAATATATCAACAAGTTAGCTACTTGTTAGGACTCATCTTGCAACTGTTGAAATTACTCATAGCAACTTGGTGAGTTATTGTGAATTATCTAGCACTTGTTGAATGTTTATATAGTAAGTTAGTTAGTTGCTACAATAAATTAAGTATTAGTTGGATGGATAAATCAATTACAAAATAATCTATTCATAGCAAACAATAAATCGAGTAGTTACACGCGTAGTCAATCTTGATTGAGTATTTTGATTGTTAATTGATCATATCAATCATATTAAATAATTAATAAAGTGATTTTGATATATTATAATACTTAGACTTGACTTTAATGGTGATATTATACAATTACATAGTAATTTATTTATAAAAGATAATAAATTGAATAATTGCATGCGTAGTCAGCCTTAATTGAGTAATTTAATTATTAACTGATTACATCAATCATATTAAATGATAAATAAAGTGATTTTGATGAATTATAATACTTAGACTTGATTTTACTGGTGATCTTGTACAATTACATAGTAATTTATTCATAACAGGCTATAAATCGAGTGATTGCACTCGTAGTCAATCATGATTGAGTAATTTGATTGTTAATTGATTATATCAATTATATTAAATGATTAATAGAGTGATTTTGATATATTATAATACTTAGACTTGATTTTAGTGGTGATATTATACATTTACATAGTAATTTATTTATAATAATGACAACAAATATCTTAATTGTTGCAGCAAATTTAACTTGCTAAGAATTCTCTCAACAAGTAAACAATTGCTTAAGTAGATTACCTACTTGCTGAGAAAAACCTCAGCAAGTGAAGCAGTTGTGTAAGCAGATTGCCTACTTGCTGAGATTTTTCTCAGCAAAGACAACAGTTGTTGAATCTATTTGTCTTACTTGCTGAAATTTTTCTCAATAGATACAGCAATTATTGAAGAGGACTAACTACTTGCTGAGATTTCTCTCAACAAGAAAAACTGTTGCTGAAGCATACTGCGTACTTGCTAAAAAGATCCACAGCAAGTACAACAATTGCTGAAGTAGACTGCCTAATTATTTATGATTCAATAATCTCACATGCAATTTTTTGAGAATTTAAGTATTCATTAAGAAAATTATTCAACACTAACATTATATATAAATTAAAAAGAAGTTCACTTACAATAAATAGTAGTTAGAATATCAAATCTATTCATAAGGACCATTTCGCTCCGACCCTTTTGCATATGGAACATTTATTTTTCTTTGTTGGAAATGATTCTCTGATTCCTTTTCGTCTCTTAGTGGTCCTTTTTCCTACCTTGCTTGGCTCAACATGCGGAGGATGTATTTCTCTCTCTAAGAATTTCATAGGAATTTTCCAAGTATCTTCGGATGGCACGGGTTTAATTTTCTCCAAGTATGCCTCCACCTTGTAACATTGAGATGAGTACTCATAAATACGCCTTCCGTAATTATCACCATATTGACATCAAAGCGCTGTCAGAGCATGTGGACAATGTATTTTGTCAAGGTCAAAGACTCTACAGATGCAAGATTTGCATCGCAAATTGATCGTTGTAACTGCATTGTGATTGATGACAATGTACTCATAGTTGGCAGTTTGATGAACCAATAACTTGTTCCCCAAATTAACATTTTTCACAATTTTTTGTTCTACCTTAAGAACGAAAATGGTTGATGCATTGATTAACATTTTGCGCATCTCATAAAAAGTTTCTCCATATTTCCGATTTATTTCATCAAAAAAGTAATGGGAATTCTCTTTCATCAAGAAACATTGCTTTAATCGATTCAATAATATTGATGTTATAATTTTATACCTATAAAATAACTATCAAAATTGTTAATAAAATTAAAATTACTGAAATATATTATACAAAGCAACAATTTCAGCAGTTGTTGTATTTGTTTCACAATTGTTGTTCTTGTTTCATGCATATGATGTATCAGTTGCTGCAATTATTACAAATTCAATACACTATTATTTAGACATTTATTTACCGTCAAATTCAGGAGTAGGAGTAGGTATAGGAATTGAAGGAGGTATGTTCATCAATAATTTCTTTTTTTTGGAAGACCATTTAACATTTCTTGATCTTAATGGTTCTCAATCAATGTTTAAAAACCATATACCCTTAAAACAGATCTACCTTCATCTTCTAAATAAGTACGCAAACTTATTTGATTTTTTATCTTAAAAGGAGCTATCTTTTGCTTTTCACCACAACGATGAATGTAAGTAATAATAAGATCTTTCAACTCACAATTCAGATCACGACAAAAAATAATTTTATTTGCAAAATTATCATACATGATATCTCGATCCACAATCATTGCCATCGTCTTTATTATTTCTTTGCATTTTCAATGCGAAACATAACGATTATTGAACTCAACCCATTGATCATTGTAATCCATTCCAATACATACTTTGTTCTTCGTTGATGGAGTTAAATGTAGGTACCTATATTATGATTCAAAAAAATTGCTCATAATTTTCTTTTGATTCTCACTGCAGTTTATTCAACAACTGCTGAAAAATTTCAGTAATTGTTGTGTCTAAATTAGTAATTGATGCAGCAATTGTTGAAAAAATTTCAGCAATTGCTGTATTAATTGTTGCAGCACCTCAAGCATCTAAAATAGCAGTTGCCGAACATGTTTCAGTTTGTAGTATTTGTTTCAAAAATTAATGCAGCAATTGCTAAAATATATTTCAACAACTGGTGCAACACCTACATCAACAATTGTTGAATATATTTTAGCAATTGATAAAATATAAGTAACAATTAGTGCAAGAACTGCTAAAATAGATGTATCAATTGATGTAACATATACAATAGTTGCATTTGTTTTATCATTTGCTACATTTGATTCAGCTGCTAATGAAGCAGTTGCTGAAACATATGTAACAGTTGTTGAAACGACTTTAGCAGTGACCGAAACAATAGAAAAAATCCAAATGAGCAATAGACACAAAATAACAATATTTACTTACCAAAATGATCGAAAATCACCCTTCAAGCAATGCCCAATGTCACACCAACGCAATTTAGTTCCAAATTGAAAAAGAAGAGAAAAAGAAAAAGGGTATTTTGCTCTCTCTTCTTTTAGGCACAGTAATACCAATAACACAATATAGAAATGGATATAGAAAAAGTTGGTGCACTTTTTTAGGGTTTTATAGAAATGGATTAAAGTATAAAAGAAAAACTCGAGGACTTGTTAAAAAGGGATCAAAGCTTATTAATTACTAACCATAAATTTGTCACCAACTATCAATTTTTAAAACTCTTATGACTTTTTTTAAATTTCAACAATTTTTTATCATTCTTAATTAAATGTGGCAAGTTTGAGTTATTGCACTTAAAAGTGTGAAGCCGAACAAGAACCCCTCGTATTTATCGCCCGCCCGCGAATGCCAAATAAACGAGGACTTGTCTTGCGGAATTTCCAAAGCTTTGTGGAAAACATCGAAAGTAGTCCACATTTTAATAAAGTAGTAGGTAGAATCCTTGTTGCATTTGGAATTTGTTGCTTGTTTCATCCATGGCTTCTTGTGCTTCTGGATCGGCTATTATGGCAGCGGGAATCACAATGCCTAACACCGGCCACAAAATCTGTCATTTCCGGCAGCCATTTTTGTCTAATACGCTCCACACTATAAACTTCTCCAACTTGCAATGCAGATCAAATCCATTTTCCGCTGGTAATACCTCATAGCTTTTCAATACTGGGTTGCTTCCTATAATTTATATACACATATAGAGCCATTTATGTGATAGGATCAACGAAATGATAACAATGAGCCTTTTTAGGTAATCAAACACTAACAAGTGATCCTACACAATTTTCTGAAATAACGTTGGAATTTAGGGGAAATTTTAAATTTTGGAGTAGATGTTAATGTATAAAGTTTTGGTTTTGCTCAAGCATTTGTCAACTGGACTGTTTTTCATGCCTCTGTTTCAATTTACTCCTTGTTATGGGTGATCAGGCGTTTTAAATACTCAACTGTTAATAATGTGTATGTTGAAGAAAGAGCAAGCTCGAATTGAGGAGGAAAACTGTATATGGTGGATACAAAGAACACAATGTGTTTTCAAGTATTTAGGGCCATACTTTTGCTTCCAAAAAAATTGTTATACCACATTTCTCCAGAAAAAGAAAAAATGTAGACAACTTTATTTTATTCATTGCTAATGCTTTGTGCAGTTGTAAAAGCACAAGCTGTCACAGTTGAACAAGCAGGTTCTCAAGTCACTCCTAAAACTCATGAGGCTCCTGTTGTTATTGTTACTGGAGCTTCCAGAGGCATTGGTAAAGCTATTTCATTGGCTCTCGGGAAAGCTGGATGTAAGGTACAAATATGGCTATGTTAAACAAAATTACATAATAAATTTGATTGTAACTGGTACAAACAAGCGGAGATCAGTGTCCCAAATGATGAAAACAATTAAAACTGGTTTGCTTAGTAAAATCATATAGTTGGTATACAGTTTCCCAAGCATTCCTTTATTTCTGGAAAGCTTGTTCAAATTATTTTTAAAAATGATATATATGGTAGAATTACTGGAATAGACAAGCCGTGTAAGTTTTTTCTGTTGAGATGTTAACTACTAAACTATTTGACCTGAATCCTGCAGCATTGCTACGACTATCTTCTTTTCCACTGTGCTAAAATGCAATTAGTGCTTAGTTTGCATGGCTAAACAAACTCAAGAAATACTCATCTACACAAATCTTACTGCAACATGACGTATGAAGTTTTTGTTCGAGAAACTTGGTAACAAGTGCAGTTCTTCTAGTTTTGGTTTCAACAGAATAGTTCATACAAGTCTTATAAATTAGTGAAAAAGTTTTGTAACAGTGTTTGATATGTCTTCCAAAATGCATTTATGAAGGAGAAATACCATGGTTTTGGTATATGTGGTTGCCTTGTAGAAGTTCACGTAGACATAGAGTTAATCGCTTCATGTTTCTTTCTCTGCTCCAGATTCTCCTAAGCTCACTACGACTAATCGTTCCGTTTAATGTGTGTTTCTGAAAAGGTTTGTCATGAACTCCTCCTTGCAGATTCTTGTAAATTATGCAAGGTCATCCAAGGAGGCTGAAGAAGTATGTAAAGAGGTGAAGTACTAAATATTACATATGGTGCAATATAGTTAGGACAACTGGTGGTTGTCCCATCTATTGATTGTTGGGGTGGGTGGGGGTGGGGACTTAACCTTTTGTCTTTGCTGGATTCCGTAGTTGATCTTAACTTTGAAGTTTCTTTCTTAATGGCTTAACGGGAGATATATATATGGTTGTTAATTATTATACTTTCAACAGATTGAGACATGTGGTGGCCAGGCTCTTAGTTTTGGCGGAGATGTTTCCAAAGAAGCCGATGTGGAAGCTATGATAAAAACTGTGAGCATATTTGGATGTTGCTTATTGTTTGGAAAATCTGTGTTCTAATTTTGGTTTTTTAAAATTTCTGCAGGCAGTTGATGCTTGGGGAACTGTAGATGTTTTGATAAATAATGCAGGTTAATAGAAGAGACACTCCTCTTAGTTAGTACATCAGCTCTTTACCCACTAAAACCTCTCCAATGATTTGATTTCAGGTATTACAAGAGATGGTTTATTAATGAGAATGACTACTAAACAGTGGCAGGAGGTTATTGATCTAAATCTAACTGGCGTGTATCTCTGTACACAGGTGCCTTTTAGATTATTGATATCATTCACTTTGATAAAGTTTCAAATATAGATTGTGAATCTAACCATCTTACTATCTACAGGCGGCAGCCAAGATTATGATGAAGAAGAAAAAGGTACTTGTATTCGTATGATTTATAACCCTTCTAAATTTCCACTAAGTATTCTTGTTTCGCTAAAGGTTTTCTTTTCCCTGAAAAAATAAATCATTCTTGTTCCTTTCCTTATCAAGGCAAAAGGGTAAGTGTACTTCCTCATCTTAAGCTGAAAAGTTGTTTTAACTTTATAATTAGTTTTCTCATTCCAGAAGTGTCAGCAAACAAAATTCAGGACGACATTGAGAATGGTTTTATGAGTCATCTGTAAAACCATTTATTTTCCTCAAAATTTGATCTACAACACTAATATCATTCATCTGATTGTGAACAGGGTAAGATAATCAATATAGCATCAGTAGTTGGCCTTGTTGGCAATTTTGGGCAAGCTAACTATAGTGCAGCAAAGGCTGGTGTTATTGGTCTGACTAAAACTGTGGCCAAGGAATATGCAAGTAGAAATATTAACGTAAGTTGTTGAGACATGCTAAACTTCAGGTTACAGTAGTTAATCTCTGTTTTAATCTAACAAGTCCTCGATATTAACAGGTGAATGCTGTTGCCCCTGGGTTCATTGCATCCGATATGACTGCTAAGCTAGGGGATGACATCGAGAAAAAGATTTTGGGTCAAGTCCCATTAGGTCAGATTTCTCTCCACATACTTAGCTACTATCTCTGAATAAATTGTTTTTGCCATTGTTATCATAAATCCTGTTTCAGTTGGCAAAGAAAAAACGAGATGGCATATAAGGAGTTGGTAAACTCCAAGTCATCCTCTCTAATATTCAATTAAAGGTCTTGGGATTTGTAAATGATGTTGGACTTGAGAACCTGTGCAGGGTGAGAGCTGCATAAAGCAGCACCTTGAGATGACGTTAAGCTATGTCCGGGCACTTGCATTACCTTGAGGTCTTGGATGTGCTCATAATGAAAACTTTTAGGTCTTCCATGTGAGAGACTACTTGCCTCACATGTGTTGATCATTGATGAGGAAAAAGAAACGCAGCCCTATAAGGTTTAATAACTTTGTTAGCTTAGCTTAGTAGTGTGGCTTTGTGTACTAGAGCTCATTCCCACAATATAAATCATGGTGCTACAATAATTGATTTTTTCCTGCCTCTTCATAGTTCTGCTGTTTGCTTCTGCTTGTTCCTTAGGTAGGAGACCTATCCCAGAATTTATGAGAGGAACCGTGACATCAATCTTCAAAATTGAAATCAATTTTTCAAATCATACACAAAGTATTTACGTGAAGATAGTTTTCTTGAAGTATCTACAATCTCTTGGAATCCATGTAAACCTAGCCCAAAATAGGGTACACATAAAAAATTTATGTAGGGAATGTCAATTAGTTGTGATTAGTATATTTAAATCATGTGTTTTCTAGGAATATTTTACTCCTATCAAAATAGAGATAACTTATAGTACTTTTTTTTTCATTTTGTGTAATATTGGACTGAGATGAGGTTAGATTGAGCGACACAGTTCGTGAGGATTCATATAGTCGACCTCAACTTGCTTGAGATTGAGTCGGGAATAGTGCATATACTTTGAGTTGTATTGCTGGTATTTGATCCCCTGGAGTTGATCTTGTTTTCATGTTTCTTAAATATGTTTGCAGGAAGGTATGGCCAACCAGAAGAAGTTGCTGGACTCGTGGAATTCTTGGCCATTAATCCAGCAGCAAATTACATCACTGGCCAGGTTTTAATAATTATTAGCATCTATATACAGCTTGTTTATGTTTGAGTGCAATATTTGTTGTCATTGAGGATGCTAATGTTTCAATTATATGTTGTTGTAGGTTTTAACTATTGATGGGGGTATGGTGATGTAAGCGGTTTTGGAAAAGTACAACCTTTTGATCCCTCTTCAGCAAAATGAATGGTTGATACATTTTTAGGTCAAATGAAGCAAGGATTTTGTGTACTTTATATTTCCTACTTGATATGATTATGAAATAAACTATTACTTCTGAAATAGTCTTGTTGAGCTTTTGTACTGAAAGAGACTTCTGTATGTTGCTATCATCAGAACTGTCTTTAGTTCAAGTGTCATTTTACAACAGAACATCATATTTGGCTAATACAAACAACCTTCTTTCTGATTTTTCTACCATTTAAATTTGATTAGAATCTTCTTTCCATTAGCAAAGCTTGATTGGTCATTCTTCCTAAGACTAGAGGTTGGCTAAGTGGTTTAGGGCTTCAAAACTTATCTTGAGGTTCCAAATTCAAATTCCAAGCACACTCACACACATCAGACTATCATCTACATATCCATTTTGATGTATTCATGCTCCACTATTTTATCAATTATAGCAAATTTCCTCCTCTATTTAGATTTGGCACTAATTTTGCTTTGGGGAGCTCACGTTGGTGGAATTGGTGGAGTTATCATGGAGAAAAGGAGCATAAAATACATTAGAGAAATGTGGCAAATGAATTGATGAATTGAAAATATCAAGTACCATTAAGTTCTCATTGAACATGATTCGAAATTAGAATTATTTGAAAATTTGAATTTTAGTTTGGACAAACAATTCAAACCTTTTAAGTTGTATTTTTTCTTATAAGCATAAAAGTTCACAAGTTGTGGAAATCATTAAATTTCTCTAGTTTTTATATAATACGAAATGAGCAAATCATAATTCATAAATAAGATATCGGAATATCCTGAGGAGCCGCATTACTAAATTGCATATTTTCATGTTTTTTTTATAAATAAATGTTTGTAATTACAATTTTCAAATACACATACAACAACAACAACCCAGTGAAATTCCACAACGTGGGATCTGGGGAGGGTAAAGTGTACGTAGACCTTACTCCTACCAAGGTAGGACGGTTGTTTCCGAAAGACCCTCGGCTAAAAAAAGGCATAAAAAGAGGTCAGATAAGGCTAAAAAATTCAAAGCGATTTGTAAAGAAAATAACGAAAGCTTTACAGATAAAATAGAGTAATCAAAGTACAGAAAGTAATAGATAATACCAGAAATTAGAGCACAAGAAATCATAATGTGCTAATGCGCCTACTAATAAGGAAGCATAACGCGACTATATATTAGCCTTCTACTCTAATGTGGGTCCTCCACACTTTCCTATCTAAGGTCATGTCCTCGGTAAGCTATAACTGCGTCATGTCCTGTCTAATCACCTCTCTCCAATATTTCTTCGGCCTACCCCTACCTCTTCTGAAACCATCCATTGACAACCTCTCACACCTCCGCACTGGGGCATCTGTGTCTCTCCTCCTCACATGCCCAAACCATCTCAGTCGTATTTTCCGCATCTTGTCTTCCACAGAGGTCACTCTCACCTTGTCCTGAATAGCCTCATTTCTAATCATATTGCTCCTGGTGTGCCCATACATCCATCTCAACATTCTCATCTCGGCAACTTTCATCTTTTGAATGTGAGAGATCTTAACTGGACAAAACTCCGCCCCATACAACATAGCCGGTCTAACCACCACTTTATAGAACTTGCCCTTAAGTTGTGGTGGCACCTTCTTATCACATAGCACTCCGGAAGTGAGCCTCCATTTCATCTACCCGGTCCTAATACGATGTGTGACATCATCGTCAATCTCCCCGCTGCCTTGCATGATAGACCCAAGATACTTGAAACTACTTTTCTTTTGGATGGCCTGGGCACCAAGCCTAACTTCCACGCCAACCTCCTAAGGTGTCTCACTGAACTTGCCCTCTAAGTACTCTGTCTTAGTCCTACTCATCTTAAACCCTTTAGACTTCAAGGTATGTCTCCAATCCTCTAGCTTATCATTAACTCCGCTACGAGTCTCATCGATCAGGACTATGTCGTCCGCGAAAAGCATACACCATGGCACCTCACCTTGAATTTGTCGCGCCAATACATCCATCACCAAGGAAAATAAAAATGGACTAAGAGTTGATCCTTGATGCAACCCCATCACAACTGGGAAGTGCTTTGAGTCCCCTCCTACTGTCCTTACCCTGGTTTTGGCTCCCTCATACATGTCCTTGATCACCTTAATGTACGCCACAGGTACACCTTTAGCCTCCAAACATCTCCATAGTATCTCTCTTGGAACTTTATCGTAAGTCATTTCTAGGTCGATGAATACTATATGCAAGTCCTTCTTCCTTTCCCTATACTACTCCATCAATCTCCTCATAAGATGGACGGCTTCTGTAGTTGAGCGTCCCAGCATATATCCTAACTGGTTCTCTGAGATAGACACGCCTCTTCTCACCCTCATCTCCACCACTCTTTCTCACACTTTCATAGTATGGCTTAGTAGCTTGATACCTCTATAGTTGTTGCAACTCTGGATATCCCCCTTGTTTTTGTATAGAGGGATCATTACGCTCGACCTCCATTCTTCTAGCATCATTGCCGTCTTAAAAATGACATTAAATAACCTAGTCAGTCACTCTAGACCTACAGAGCTCGCCCTCTACCAAAATTCCCTAGGAATCTTGTCAGGTCCGGTCGCTCTTCCCCAGCACATCCTACGAACAGCACCCTTAACCTCCTCGACCTCAATATTCCTGCAAGACTCAAAATTGTGACACCACCCCGTATGTTCCAAATCTCCCAACACAATATCTCTGTCCCCTTCTTCATTCAAAAGTTTATGGAAGTATGACTGTTATCTCTGTTTAATGAGAGTCTCTTCTACCAATACTTTTACATGCTCGTCCTTAATGCACTTCACTTGATTCACATCGCGTTCCCTTCTCTCCCGTGCCCTTGCTAGCCTGAACAATTTCCTATCCCCGCCTTTCTCTTCTAATTCAGCATAAAGGCGTTCAAAAGCTGTCGTTTTTGCCGTCGAAACCGCCGACTTCGCCTCCTTCCTCACAATCTTATAAAGTTCCCTATTCGTTCACTTCTCCACCTCATCCTTGCTTTCTATCAACTTCGCATACGCCATCCTCTTTGCTTTCACCTTTCCTTGCACTTCTCCATTCTACCACCAGTCCCCTTGATGCCAACTACGACTACCTGCCGAGACTCCCAACACTTCCCTTGATAAATCCCTAATACAACTAGCCATCTTATCCCACATACTGGTCGTATCCTCACTACTATCCCATGCCCCCATATCCTTTAATTTCTCTCCCATCTCCAGAGCACTAGCCGTGGTCAAACTCCCCCATCTAATCCTAGGTCAATCATCCCCGATCCTCTTCTTCCTCGTCATCTTGATCCCTAAATCCATCACCAAGAGCTTATGTCGAGTTGTAAGGTTGTCGATCGGAATGACCTTACAGTCTTTGCACATACCTTTATCATCCTTCCTAAGGAGTAAAAATTTTTATCTGAGTCTTAGCCACCGAACTATGGAAGGTTACCAAGTTGTTCTCCTTTTTTGGGAAACTCGAATTGGCTATCACCAACCCAAAAGTTCTTGCAAAATCCAAAAGTGAAACTCCTCCTCTATTTCTGACCCCAAAGCCAAAACCTCCATGCACATCGTCATACCCTTTCGAAATAGATAGGATGTGCCCATTGAAATCCCCTTCTACGAAAAGCTTCTCCGTAGGCGGAATGCCTCCCACTAATTCATCTAGATTCTCCTAAAAGCGTCTTTTCTCCTCCTCGCCTAAGCCTGCTTGCGGCGAATAGGCACTAATAATGTTCAAAGTGATCCCTTCAACGACCACCTTAATCGACATCATCCTATCAGTGACTCTCTTAACCTCCACTATATGATCCCTTAAATCACTGTCTACTAAAATGCCGACCCCATTCCTATACTTTGATCTACCAGAGAACCAAAACTTATACCCATTTATCTCCTTAGCTTTAGGACCTACCCATTTGGTCTCCTAGACACAAGCTATATTAATCTTCCCCTTTTTAATAATCTTAACTAGTTCTATGGACTTTTCCGTTAACGTCCCAATGTTCTAAGAACCTACTCTCAGTCTAGACGCTCCTTTAACCCACTTATCCTTCCTTACCCTCGTCTCCGTCCCTGTCCCTGA
The DNA here is from genome assembly GCF_947179165.1 of Solanum dulcamara. Lineage (NCBI taxonomy): Eukaryota > Viridiplantae > Streptophyta > Magnoliopsida > Solanales > Solanaceae > Solanum > Solanum dulcamara. The sequence goes on from NC_077238.1 coordinate 23,161,612, forward strand.
ACGAGAAATACACATAGTTTAATATAATTATTTCACATGATACAAATAATTTTTCATGCCGAGTATGATTTTTTTTCCTACAAAATTTAAGAAGGACGAGTCTTTTTTATAGAATATAAACTTATGGGTTAAATTTTATATTTTAAAAAATTGAAATCTTAAATTCTACTTTTGAGAGAAATTGAGATTTAAAATCATGATCCCAAATCGCATGTTCAAACGTTAGTAGGTGTTGAAACTTGCTTTTAGTTACTGCAGTAGTTTTTAGCAAAATAAGTTGTTTAGTTTAAATGAATTTGAATTTTGAATTATAGTAAGGTTGTTTGAGTTGTTGAGATATTTTAGGTTGTTTTAAATTTTAAATTATGCATATTATTTTTTTTATGTTGGCTATTTAAAGTCCATCAATGTTTGATCAAATTATTGAAAGATATTTCAATCCCAAGAGAGTCATTTTAACCCTCTTTTGCTGCCCATCTTTTAAAAAAACTAACAGTGGTATTAGAGTTTTATTAATTTTATGGGATCTGTGATTCTTTCAAAGAACTATCATATCATTTTTAACCCGTAAAGGCTACCTTTTTAACCTGTAAGGGCTATCCTTTTAACCCATCAGGGCTACCCATTTTAATTCATCAGGGCTATTTTCAACCTGTGCCTTTTTCAACGCACAAGTTATTTCAAACCAATTTTCAACCTAAAAAAAGGATGTCAAGCAGCGGTCTCTCTTTGAATGCCAAAAAAAGTTTCACTGACAAAAACTATCAGCTTTGGTCAGTGAAAATGAAATCATAGTTTATGGCCTATGACATATGTTTTGTTGTTGTGGAAGAAAAATACTTGTAACAACACTTCGTAAATTTTACAATTCTCTAAATAAAAGCACTTTCAAAAGACGTTCTACACAAGACAATGTCGTGGAAAATGTTTTTGAAGCACAAAATAAAAAGAAGAAAAAGATAAAGATCAATATGCAAAAAATATGCAAGTTCAAAAATAACCAAGAAAAATTCAACATCAACAACTAGAGCAAAAATTGAGGAGAAGTAGTTTTTCAAATTGCAGTAACTAAAACAAAGGAGGAGTGTTGAAACTTTCTTTTAGTTACTGCAGTAGTTTTTAGCAAAATAAATTGTTTAGTTTAAATGAATTTGAATTTTAAATTTTAGTTAGGTTATTTGAGTTGTTGTGATATTTTAGGTTATTTTAAATTTCAAATTATGCATATTATGTGTTTTAGGTTGGCTATTTAAAGCTCATCAATGCTTGATAAAATTATTGAAAATAATTGAAAGACGTTTCAATCCAAAAAGAGTCATTTTAACCCTTTTTTGTTGCCCCATATTTTTAAAAAAACTAACAGTAGGCATTTGAGCATTGGATTTGGACGCCTAATTTAAAGTTTTTGTTTCAAATCAGTGTTTGTTTATGAATCTGCACAAAATTTTAACTTCAAATCATGATTTCAAATTTTTAAAAATGTAAAAGTTAACCAATATGTTTATATTTTGAAAAACAAAATTACCCATTATTTTAAATTTTTAAAAAAAGACTCATGTTCGATGTGAAGAAATTGTCCATACCACGTGGAAGAATTATATTAAAGAATATTACTATTGATACTAGTAGATTTTTGTAAACTTGTGTGTATTTGAAAATTTGTAATAACATGTAATCGCGATATTTATTTATAAAAAGAAAGAAAAATTATTTGAGCGAGTACTTTTTAATAAATAATTACTAGTTTTGGTGATACTTTTATTTATTACCATTTATAATAATACTATGATAACTCTCACCATGTATTAAAAGTGAATTATGCTTGCTTAGTAAGAAATTAACACAACGTATTATAAGTTTATAAAGTGTGTGATAAATGTATTATCCAACAATAAAATTTGTTTTATAGGTGTTTTATTAATTATTCTCTGTAATATTTATTAAAACTAGGGGTGTTCATGGTTCGGTTTGGGTCGGTTATTGATTAAAACCATAACCAAACCAATTTAATCGGTTATTAAAAGTCTAAAACTATAACCAAACCAAGTAAAATAATAACCACGGGTTTGGTTATTGTCGGTTTGGTTCGGTTATTCGGTTTATGACTAGCCGAGACAATTCAAATATTCTCTCTCTACATTCTTCAAATTCTTACGAAGCTCTTTTTCCTCACGGCCCACAAAGGTTCGAAACAAAAAAAGAAAAAACTTAAACATTCGAAACAAAAAAGAAAACAACTTAAAATCAATTTAAAATTTGAAAAATTTCTTACAAACCCTCTCAAAATTTGACAATCTTGTACTTGGGGTTGAGGAGTTGAAGTTGCTCTTGAGCCTTCACTGTTAGTCTATGACTGTGAGTCTGTGACTTTGTGAGAAACTAACGTGAGAGGAACAGAAGTGTAAAAGGAAAACAGATACTAGGGTTTTAAAGTTTTAACTTTTACCTTATGTTGCTGCCTGCTGCTTAAGTGCTTAGTGCTTAGTGCTTATTAGGAATTTAGAATTTAGAATTGAGGATTTAAAATTGGCCTTGAGAGTTGGGCTAATGGGCTTGGATTGTTAGACTTGGACTGCTGTTTAGTGTTTATTAGAATTTATAATTGAGCTTGAGAGTTGAGCTTGGATTGTTGGACCTTAAAAATAAGTAGATTAATATTAAATTAATAATTAAAAGGTATAAAATATCTTTAATTATTTATGAAAAACTAATATTATACATATAAATAATTATAATTTTTATGTATATAATTATCGGTTTGGTTCGGTTATTTATTCGGTTATTTTTTCCTATAACCATAACCAAACCAAATATTATCGGTTATTCAAATTTAAAACCAAACCAAACCAAACCAAACCAAATGTCGGTTTTTTTATTTGGTTTGGTTAAATTTTCGATTTGGTTTTGGTTTTAACCAAAACTGTGAACAGCCCTAATTAAAACTATATTATAAATGTATTATAAGTGTTTAGTGAAAATAAAATGTTATTGCTATAAATGGTAAATATTTTCTTAATATAATATATCTATGTGTTTCCTTAAAAAGAACATGACACCTTAGGATATTTCCATACTTTGTTTAATGAACTATTGCTATGCTCATTTGGTAAAATAGCATAAGAGTTGAGAAATTTTGATGGTTTTCACAAATTATGAGATTTTATGTTTATGAAAAAAAATAAACTTAAAAATTTGAATTATATATCTAAATAAAATTTTAATTTCAAATCACTAATCTAAAATCATGTCCAATATCCGGCAAGATTGGAGAAGAGTCCAGAACCTATTTGAGCCACAAAGAGATAAAAGTGACACAAATAACCCATATTTTCAAAATATAATTTAAATAGGCTTAGTGTAGATTTTTATTCCATTTTATATAAAAAAAATAACAGCAGTCATTAACTATGAACCTCTAAATTTTAGTGTAAAATGAAACTTTTTTGTACACTTTATAAAGTGTAATTTTTTCTTACACTTTATGAAGTGTAACTATTTCTTACACTTTATAAAGTGTAACTTTTTCTTACACTATCATTTATTTATAATTTCGTTCAAATCAAAATCATATTGACCGTAAGAATACTTTGGTAATGAGTCATGTTAGGAAAATCATTGGATTGGTTTGTGGGGAATTCATCAGGGTTATCACGATTTTCTAATTGAGGATGGACATCATCCGGTAAAGGAGAACACCATTGACTAGTCTTAGGCTCCTTCCTAACATAGATTTCAAGCACAGTTAACTTGATTTGATCTATGTAATCACTTGGAGCCTTCAAAAAATCGGTCAACGATTCGTCATTATAGAGAATCCACTCCCCAAAATTTACTTGTCCTTGTGATAAAAATGAAGTTGGGTACTTTCCGACTATAATCAAATCATAATCGATACTATTTACGCCCATCCTTTTATAAATTGATGAAAGAAACTTTTAAAATCGGGCATTAAGTGAATACTTAGTATTGTGTTTGGGGGGACAATTATAATGAATGGTATTTCCATCATGTATAATTTCACCTTCCCAATAAATTGAAACTCTAACTTTTGATTCAGAAGACATTTTTGAAATTGAACTGAAAAAAAATGGAGGATTAAAGATGTTGAAGGTGTAATTTTTTACCATCCTTAAATAGAGGTTGGTGGAGCTTCATAATTAAACAAAATAAAAATATATAACATAATATTTTTTTTTCATTTTTTTGATATGTCATATCAATATAATTGTATGACAAACACGGCAAAAGCAGCATAAAGAGGTCATAAAGAGACACAACTTTAAGTGGAAGAAATAGTTACGCTTAATAAAATGTAAGAAAAATTATATTTTATAAAGTGTAAGAAAAAGTTTCGTTTTACACTAAAATTTAGACGTTAACAATTAACAACCGTTGTTAATTTTTTTTTTATAAAACAGAATAAAAATCTACACAAAATTTATTTTAATTACATTTTAAAAATATAATTTATTTGTATCACTTTTATTTTTTGAGGGCTCAAATAGATTCCGGACTCATTGAAAGACAGTGAAGCAACATATAGATAGTTTAGTACTCCACGGGACTCGGGAGGATGTACCTTTTCAAAAGTGGAACCTTTTTCCTTCATTATTTTTTTTTTCATATCAGTTCAAAAATAATTTTCTTTCAATCGAAAATTTATTAAAAATATTTTTTGTATTTCAGAAGTGGAGTAAGGTTGGATCAATAAACCTCCTTCACTAGAAAACTATATTATATGTAAGATTAAAATTAATTTAATACATATATATATATAATAGATGTTGAATTCCTTTGACTTCTACCTTAATGAAAATCTTGACTCTATTATTGTTCTACATCACAAAAGTTGGAATAAGATTTAATGTAATTTATCTTCCGTAAACCCACTAAGAAAATTATATTGCGTATATTATTGGTGTGAACATTTATTTATTTATTTATTGTTCATGCTTTTTAAGCAAAATAAATGAATTTCTACCAAATTTTACCTTCCCCGATGCCAGGATTTTTTTAAAATTCTTTTTGTTGTTTAAGTTTAGTGTAAAAATTTCTAACCCATCATGAAATGGGGTCATTAAATATTCTCCCAGCACAAAGTATAGCTAGCGTACCGAAAAGGGATGTTGGAAGGGATTTTTATTTTATTATTTATACGTACATCAATCACATTACTATTGGAAAAAACAACTATTTATCTTATCTTAAATTGCAAAAAAATTAGTCTTTTTTCCAATAAATTAAAGAAGACCTCATCTGTTGCTTGTTAGATTCTCTCTCCCTGGAAATTTTTATTCCCAAAAGAAGTTATATATAAAGCAGTTTGCTGCATCTTCTTATTTGATAAAAAAAATACTTCTTTCCTACACAGTTCCTTGTCTGCATAAAGATTCAATCTTAATGGAAACTTTGACAATCTTGGAAACAAACCTTGTTGTATTCAGTCTTTTATTCACTGTGATTTATTTCTTTGGATATTTTATCATCTTCAAAGATTGGAAAGAAAAAGTGAGGTCTGATGCTTCAAGTTGTATAATGTCTTTAGCACATGGTACCCCTGCTACTATCTTATCCATATACTCAATGTCCCAAACTTCATTCCAAATTCTTGATTTTTCCATCCAAAACTCAAAATTCCAAGAAATGATTCTTGAATACAGCATTGCTTACTTCTTAGCTGACCTTTTGCATTACTTGGTCTTTTATCCAACTGATATTCTATTCATTGCTCATCATTTGGCTACCCTTTACGTCTTTTTAACTTGTCGATTCATTGTTGATCATGGTGCAGTCACCCTTATTGGCCTTCTTGTTCTAGCTGAGATCACAAGTCCTTTCCAGAACATATGGAGTCTTGCTAGATATCGAAGAATCGACACGCCTATGGCTGCTGTATTGTATGAAAAATTGTCACCGATCTTTTATATGTTGTATAGTTTGGTTAGGGGGATTCTTGGACCCTTGTTTGTTTACAAGATGGGAATGGCTTTTGCAAGTAGAAAAGCAGATGGTGTGATTTCTAGGCCTATGTGGATGTCTTGGATGGTTGTGATTGTAAGTGCAATCTTGGTTAGTATATTGTGGGTTATGAATCTTTGGGTAGACTTGTTTAGAGAAAGACAGAGGAAGCAGTTGAAGAAATGTAATTGATACAGATTCAATGATTGGATTGAAGAATTTGGTAATTGAATTTGTCTGTAATGGGGGCTAAACTTATTACTACTACTTATTTTGTACACTTGTTTATATTATATTGTTGTTTAAATGACTGTTTTCTTCATTGTCCTTTAGTTTCTTATTTAGATACATACATATAAGTGGACTGTTCAAGTTGTTAAAGTTCTACAAAAACATAACAAAACCAAAAGGGAAGCAATTTCTCATGTCATTTCTTTTAGTCCGTATATTTCCCCAGTTTTTGTTCGTTACTTTGCTTCAAGTTTACTTGCAATAACATGAGTTTTTGGTCCCATCTTAGCTCATGTTAAAAAAACATTAAAATAACAACTTATATTAATGTCATATTCCCTCATTTGGATCATTCATATCTTGAGCATATTGCTCAAGTGATAAAATTGATTGATACAGACAGGCTTTACTTGTGAATTGAGAAAAATCTGGTGCCACTTCTCCAAAAGTTAAGTTAGTTTCTGGGGGGAAAAAATACTATCTGTTTGACCTAACCAAAAAGAACTTGAACCTCTTCGTAATCAATTTTTCACATATTTCAAATACTTTATTTTTTTGGTTTTGCAAATAACCTTAGTTTGGACATCTTTGCATAGAAGTACTAACAAACACTTCGCACTTGCAAACTCAGGTCTTAAAAAAATTCACAGAAATACTTGAACTGAAAAAGTTAACCATCTAATCCCGCATCTCATGGTAGTCAACCCTTGCAAAATTGCATTTCATCATATAGAAAAGGATCCTCCAAAAACTTACATTTCTACTTCCTATGAACAAAGGCAGCACAACTTCTCAGGTATAAATAAACTTCCTACATATTGACCTCAGAAAGATCCTAAGATGCTATAACTGGCTGGACAGAACAATGACTTCCTTAATATTAACATAGGAAACAAGGGGAAGTTTGAAATCACCAAGGGAATAGATGCAGCTACAGCATGACTAGTCACTTATTTCTTTTTTGGGTATCCATGACGAGCCTTCAACAAGTGCAGTCTGCCCCAGTTCTTCATAGTCGTTGCCGTGACTTAGTTCATGGGTTTCCACAATCTTTGCTACTGCTAAACACATGAACTGCAGGAAGATTCGTGTCTCAATGTTATATACGAAGGACTGAAGCACTTGATGAATCACAGCTTCCATGGTAGTTGAGCTCCACAAAGAAACCTCCTCCTTCTCCCCTTGAAAGTCGTCCAGGATTCACACATATGCACTTCACTTCTTCTCCTTCACTTCTTTCCCCAAGGGAGATCACCTACGGGAAGATTAAATTGAGAAATTAAGGATTTAAGAAGCTGATTGTGTGTATCTTCACGTTCAAGAGCATGCATGTCTATTCAACATAGTTGCTTTGCTTTAGTTCGATATAGTTGTATGATAGAAATAAATGTTGGTTTGGAAATCAGAAGCTCATATTACCCTAACAAAGTGAGCCAAATCTGAGGGTAAAATAAGTATGTCTGGGGCTGTTGACATCTGAAGAGCTTCTGGAGCTAGAGAGAAATCAATGGGTACGCCTTCAGCTGGTGGATATAGAGGATAAAAGCTGTTGCAGTTGCAAAAAAGACCAAACAAAAAAAAGGATTCAGAAAATATTAGGTTAGCTGAGCTTTCTGCATAAACGAGGAACCACAAATGGTGAAACATGCCTGCGCTGGTTTAAGATATGGTTTGCAAGAGTTGTCATCCGTTGCTTGGATCCACCTTGTGGATTTCGTGAAATCTCCTCTGCACTGAGCTGTTTAAGAACATCAACCGTACAGCAAGCCACTTTCACCTGAATATAACACAACATCAAGAACTGGAATAGCATGTAGAAACCCACTTCCACTTGGGGCGAGAGGTAAAAGTAATCTCACAACTGCTTACTGAGATAGATATTTTGTATTGATGTATAGTCCGACTTTTATTTTCACATCATCCTCGATTCAATTTTTACAGTCTAGCTACAGGCAGATAGCATTGACAGAAAACTATTCCAAGATTCTTCAGATTAATTATCAGTGAGAGAATAAATCGAGCTTGTATCTTGAATGTGAGTAGAGAAGCATGTAGAAGTTAAGAAAACAAAAGGGAATGCAGTTATTTGAACTATCAGCTTCTACCTCATTTGCACAGAATATCCCAGGATTTGTAATGCTATTTATCTGGAGAAACATAAAATCCTTGTTAGTAATGGTATATGATCACCAGACTATTTTTTCTTCTCTAGGGAACAATTTGACGTGTGGCAGTACACTGCATACCTGATGTTCAAGATTGGGGGACTGAATGTCGAAGGCTGGCTGTAAGCAACAAAAAAGATGTTTCAATATTGTACATTAGATGTAACACCAAACAAGATGACTAAGCTGCTGGAGATTTTCACCTGAGGGTAAACGAAGTCATGGCTAGCATCTCGTACAGATGGAACAAGAATCACACGAGCAGCAGAACCCATATATTCTACATAATCTCTCAACTGAAAACCAACCAACGGAAGGAAACTAAATAAACATATAGGCCAAAATTAATTCGAAAAGGGAAAGAAGTTTTCTATATATAGATACCCTTGCAAGGATTTCATCCTGAAAGATTTCATCAAATGTCCTATCTACAGTTCCTTTCTTGATCACAGGATGATCTGAATCTATAAATGGTCCTAGCTGTGAAGCGAATTTACAAAGGTAAAATGAAATTTCTATCAGTTAATAAAAAAGTTAAATACAACTTTGGCATGAGAGCTGTAAACTATTACCAGAATGATCAATTGAGGCTGCTTGCGCCGCGCATACGACAGAAGCTCAGAAAGAGGTTCAAAGAATAAGTTATCAACTGTTGTAAAAGGACCCGCAGCTATGATCTGAACAAGGACGTAGAATGTTGAGAAGACACAAAAAAGGAAGAATTATTTTTAGATAATGGATATTATAATCATCTGTTGCAGAAAAGAGATTGGTTGCAGATCCAAAAGGTAGAACCAAAGGCCAAAGCATGCAGCCCCTTTCTTCATCTACACTGTAGTCTGAGCTTCTAATTAAGTTCAAGAAAATAAAATAAAAAAGAAAAGAGAAGTGGCCAAACAAACACACCCACACAAAACAATGGATAATGAGAGCAGCAAAATCTGCAAACCAGAAGACACCCCCTTATGGAGGTAATATTCATCATATGACATACATAATAAATATGCCAAGTATTCCTCTTTTAAATGATTTCTTACAAAGGGCTATCAGAGTTCTTCAACTCGGTGGTTTATCAAGCCTGCGTGGGATACCACCACTAATAAGGCAACACATCTCCGAAATGCACTCCAACATCGTTGTTGCCAAATGGCAGGCTAAAAGGTAACAGATTTGAAATGAGGTGTCAATATCCTTAAGTTTCTCATAATGAGAAAGGCAGGTATCGGAGACAAACACCCAAATCCAAGGATACTTCTTAGTATAACAGTCATTTGATATAATTGCATAAATAGATTTCAACCAATACTAACCCAAATGCACGCATCTCACTCTTATTTTTAATTTTGTAGTAGACTTATATGCAATACAAGCTTACACACCAATGATAGCTCTGGCATAGCAACCACGGCACTGGTTGACTGAAGATATTGATCCATTGCTTGTTTCTTTGTAGGTGGGAGATTTTCCGTGGAAGAAGCCGACAAAGGAATGTGGTCAACAATTTTTGATGCAATGAGACAATGGCCACTTGGATTGTGCCCTTCAACACCAACCACCTGATTATGAATATTTCAGGTTTATTCTTTGTTCAACGTTTTTGAAGTACGAATAAAATAATGCATGACCTCAGTTTAAACATACCTGGCCAGGGAAAACAGAAAAGTGGTCCAAGTTTTGCAAGTCAAGGCGCACACGTTGACCTCCAGAATGCTCAACACTGTCAGCAAGTCAGCAACTAGATATCGTCAACCATAATGAGCAGCATATCCATGGACAGACAAATTTACATAAATAGATGGAAAATTATCTATGTTGCTCTGACATCTATCAAGCATGTCATTGTGAAATAATAAGTTCAATGTCAATGCTAGTCAAGATATCAACGGCAATATACATAATAAGCTTCTAAGAATATGATGCAACTATCATGCTTCAACTACTACTGACTGTCTTGAGCTATAGAAGGGTGTGGAATCCACTAAAAATTCAAATGCTTACGAAGTGAATTGGGATAAATTGAACCAGGGTGGACCATCTGTAAACTGTGGAAAACATTGAGACCAACACCGTTGAAAATAAGGAGTTGATTTCACAGGGAAAGTGAAAGACTAATTATATATGCACACGGCATTTCCTTACCTGCTTTGCAGTAAAATAGGCTTTTCCTTCAAACGCCCTTCTTCCTCGCAACAAATCATACCAACAGCAAATACAGATCTCTGAAACAACAGGGTCCATAAAACAGTTAAAATATGTCCCTTCACCAATATGGAAATCAAGATAATAATTAGAAAAGCACCAAGACTTGGTACAATGCACTTAAGTGCCGGACTTTTAATACTGGTGATTGCATTATAGTGCAAAAACAGGGGAATGCCAGTGCAAATATTTGGAGTGGGAATTTCATACTTCAGAAGCAAAGATGTTACCTGTGAAGCAACTGTAGGATCAGTTGGTTCCTCATGCAGTCCAGAGGCTACAAGTGCTGTTGTGTGATCTTTTATTCGGCTTTCAAGAAAATTAAACTGAAACAAAAAAAAAATTAGCAAGGACTTTGTAATGAAAAAACCTGGGTGTTCTACAACTGTAACATGATAAGTACCTTATTTTCCGTCCTATCAAACATGAACCTGCACCCTGGCTCAGGTTGAGAGCTAATGATCTGCAAAGAACATCTTTTGATCGGTTGGACTCTCTTAATAATGTCATCATTGGGGTTCTCCTCATCGTGTTCTATTTTCATACTTTCTCCATTAGCATTCTCATTGAGAGAAAACTGCACCACAAACTTGTTCTTTCTTTTTCCAAAGGGTGTAATTGTTTCTAAATGCTTTCTGGAGGTGGAAATGCTTCCATTGGTTTTTCGTGCTGAACCAATTGTTTCTGACTGTGATGTCTTTCGTTTATCTGTTGGGGTACCAAGAATGATTTCCTTTGTGTTCTCGTATTCAGCATTCAATATCCTGCATTGATATTTTCAGCATTAAGCATCGAAAAGTCACATCTTTCAGTAGCCTAGAGAAAAAACTAAATTCCACATTAGAGGCCACTTAACTAAGTTCACCTTTGTTTTTAGGTTAGTTAATGAAGTAGAGAAATTTTTCTTTTGTTTCCCACTTCACAAAAATTAACAAGAGGACAGATAGAGTTCAAAGAGAAGTGGATAATATGCATATATACATGTTAACAACTAATATGAGCGAAAGTATTTCTCTAATAGAGACGTCCAGGATCACAGGCACAGGAGATTCAAAAAAATGGAAAGATTTTACTGAAACCACACAATGAGATATATTTGGCCCCTGTTCCTAAAAAGTCTAACTGCTTATTGGCCAGACAGTCAATTCATCGTATAAGTCAGCCCAGTTGAGACATGGAAAGAGAGGAGGTTTGAGGATACTAAAATCATAAACTCAGAAAGGTTGGAGTACACTCACATAGAAATATCACTGGAGTAGAAATGTAAACCAGGTTCCTTTTTAACAATGTCCTCTCTCCGCTCATTCTGTAATTGTTGTAGAAATGCACCCATATGTGAACTCTGCACCGTCAATTGCAGCCCCCTGAAAGAAATGGCCATCAAGTGGAACTTCAGGTGTATATTTCAATTAGAATTCAGAGTAAAATTTAACGCCACCTCAGTTTGTATCCAAAGGTGAATAGAACATCAAAGAGTCAAATTTTAGGTATATCTATCTAGAAAACAGAAAGAAAATCCAGTAGTTCGAGTTATTTGACTATCCACTCGTTGCTCCACTGTATAAGCGATTTTCCACTTCGTTTTCTGTTCAACATTTCGCCGACCAACTTAACCAAAGAATTCTAATTTTTGGATAAAAATCATATATGTAGTCCTAAATAGTTGAACCCTATCACTTACTAAATGACAAGAAAATACTAAGTCTTTTAAATTTTAGCAGCATCTGATCTAACAAAAAATGCTTCAATATCTTTCTGCAATGAACACAAGTATGGAATTTTACTATGTTCTTATCTAATTAGCTTGCGAAGCTGAAAAACTGGAAGCCCAAAGTGTCTAAGCAATTTGAAGATACAGTCCTCATTCCTAAAAAAAATGGTTCTTTGTTTATTTTTTTCATCCACTTAAATCTTCAAGTTTTTCACAATTCAAGAAAGAGTCTTTGTTTCACAAGTAAAATGGCCACATATTAAGCTTAAATGACTCAGATCTCTTCTCTTTATCACAACAAAAAGGGCATGCGAACTCGTTTATGTTAAGTCTTTTAAACTAATCATGCTTCAGTTACAGACAGACTTAATTAACAAGAGAACAGAGCTGCAGATGCAGTTGTATTTGTTCATCACGCCAGCTAGAACTATGGATCTTCCCTATCTAGTATAATAACTTCTTCATAAAGAATATAAGTACTGAATTTTCTTTTCTTCTAGTTTCCTACTTCACTTATGAAGCAAGAAACTGAAATTTGCACAAAATAAAGAAGCAAATGGTATTTTCTTTCAGTGAAGTTACAAGTCTGACCTGTTGAGAGAGTAGACTTCCCAGCTAGAAACGAGATCGGAGGGGCTTAGGCTGTATTGAATACAGAAAGTAAGACCTAAAAAACACAGAATCGAATCAGGGAGCTTAACCGCATAATGCGAAAAAACAATCAACTTTTTTACTTACATTTGTTGAGAATTTCTGCTTCATCATCGAGACTAAAGCCATTTTTTAGGAATTCAGCTTTGATTTCCTCTTCCATGGCGGTCGCGAGCCTAGTGTTAGGGTTTTTTTTTTGGTCTGTTTGAAGAAGAGAACAACTTTAGCTGATAGGAAAATGGCGGGAAACTTTCCCTCCACTTCTACTTTTGTTGTAATTTATAGAGAGTGTTATATTTCTTTTTTCCTTTCTCGTGAAATCTAGCCAATTTTCAAATTAGAAAGAAGAATAAATTGATTCAAAGTGATACTCCATCCGCATTAATTTCTTAATAACCTCTTTATTCATTTTTATTTATCCAATATTAATTTGGGTTAATTTCAAATATATATATAATAAAGGAATTAACTTACAACAAATACAATCATGTTTTATTTAAATTGAAAACAGCCAAAAGTTATAAGAAGTATACTTTAACTATACAATATACCTTATCAATATATAAAATATATACTGACTATTCAATCTCGATCAAATCAAAATCACTTTTAAACAGTCACAAATTTTAGATATGCAATTCTCTCGGTGTTTCTAGCCTTTTGATATGTAATTCGCTCGAAACGATTCACATTTGAAGTTCGTCAGTTTTTTTTAAAAAAAAGAAATAGAAGAAGATGACGAAATTGAAGAAGAAGAAGGAGGAGGAGGAAGGAAGAAAAACAGAAGTCATTAATGGCTAAATTGGAAGGAAGAAGAAGAAGGTATGGCCAATTAGGCCATTTTCTTGTAAATAAATAATTGAGAGGCCCATTTTTATAATTAACCCTATTAATTTGGCGCACTTATTAAGAACAATAAATAGAATCACAAGTTTATTATATTACTATTTAAATATAATAGATTTAATATCTTGGGAAATGATATAATTATTAATCTTTTGTGTGTGTATATATATAAGAGGTTACTAGGGGGATTTTAATTAAAAGAGACTTTTGAGTTATCTATTTGAGGATATAGGACACAAGTTTTAAAAATTGGGTAAAAGGAACTCTAGTATAATTAGGTATTAATGGGTTATGCTAATTTAAAAAAGAATATTTTTATACACCCCAAAGTTTTGTTATTTACAAATAGGTCCAACATATAAGAGGGTTGTAAAAAACACCTAAACAACTTAGGGTTGTTTAAATATCTTCTGGTTGTTTGAACTAAACAACTTAGGGTTTAAATATCTTCTGATTGTTTGAACTAAACAACTTTTGGTTGTTTAAATAATTTTTGGTTGTTTAAACAATTTTTGATTGTTTAAACAACTTCTGTTGTTTGAACTAAATAATTTAGGGCTGTTTAAATATCTTCTGGTTGTTTGAACTAAACAACTTTTGGTTGTTTAAATATCTTCTTGGTTGCTTGAACAACTCATGTTTATATAAACATTTACAACATATCCTCTATTCTGTTCTCTTCTCTTTTCATCAATTTTTTAATATAATTTTCACAATTAAATCGGAGTGAAGAAAAATATGAGAATGACATTCGAAGAAGAAGAAGATGAAAACACAAAAAGTTTAAAAAGAAAGGAAAAAACGGAGAAGAAAAAAAGTAAAAAAGTTAAGGAAGAAGAAGATGAAAGAAAAAGAAACAAGAGCGTTTAAAAAAATGAAGAAAAGAGAAGAGAAGAGAGGAGAGAAATGGAGAACAGAAGTTTTAAAAAATGGAGTAAAGAAAAGAGAAGAGAAGAGGGAAATAGAAAACATAAGTTTTAAAAAGTGGAGTAAATGAATGAAAATTAGGGTTTTATTAAAAGTTTTTGATCTTTTAATTTTTACCCTAAACTTTTAAATATTCTAATTCAACCCCATCTCTTCATAATTAACATCTAATTAAATATTTATAATTAAAAAAAAGTACAAATCCCCTATCCTTCATTTCACTCTCAAAGGTCCCTTTTACCTTATTTTCCCAGGTTACTAGACCTACCTACATGACAATCCTCACTGATCAAGAAATTAATTAATTATTTTCTCATCTATTAAATCTATAATATTACTTTTCACTTACAAATTTGTAGAAGATGTGTTTTTAGAAAAATAAAAAGACACCTCTTCTCATATGCCCTTTTTGTGCTTCTTCTTCTTCTACTTCTTTCCCCAGTCAAATATCTGTTGTTCTTCATTCGTTCGCAATTCACATCCATGGCTACCCCTACTATATTTGTAAAGGATCAAATATAATTGACGAATTTACTGAATTTTTTTATTCACTTTATCGAAATTGAATCCATCGTCATTGTGGATTCTTACTGAATGTTCTCTAGTGGTCAGATATATTCGCCATCTCTTGGTGATCGCCACACAACGACCTCAGACCAAATAGGTAAATACATCTACTCCCATTCTCTTTTTAAATTGGTTGAAATTTTCAACCCTCTTCATAATTATCACAAGCTAGATTTGTTCTCTTACATTGTAGAAAATCTTTAAAAAAATGATTTTATTGTGATTTGAAAAGAGTTATGTTACATTCCGTATTTTTGCATTTTGGATTATTCGTAAGCTAACGATTATAAATTCAAGGACTTTTAATTTTGAATTTTAAAAGGACATGATTTGTTGTAGATGCCAAGTTATATGAATAATTTATGTGTAGTAAAATACATCTCAAGGACCCTTAAGCCAAATCAAAATAGAAGCCATCAAATATGTTTTTCTTAAAGTTACGTTTCGGGTAAGCTGACTTCGGGAGGCCATAACCTCTTTATAATTTGAGAATTTGGGAAAACTCTCAACATGAAAGTTGTAGATAATTGAAATATCTTTCCAACCATAGGTCGTGGGACAAAATGTGATATCGGAGTAATAAGATATAGACGTTTTAAGTCTGACAGGCCAAACTAAATAGTGAATTCGGCCCAACCCAATTCTAATTCGGGTCAGGCCCAATACCCACGAAATTAATCTAAATTCTATGTCTTTCTTCATAGTTTAGACTAAAAAAATATCCAGAAAAATTTCTAGAGAGAGAGAGAGGGGAAGTTCTTGAGAGAAAAACCAAATCCGACCAAAATTCGAGTCCCGAAATCCGAAGCTCATGAAGAGAAAATTGTTGTAGGTCGCGTTGGCTTCAATTTGAGCTAGAAATCAGCCAATAAGGAGAAGATTTTATGTGGTGCTGCAAATTTAAGGTAATATTAAAGTCTCCTTTTCATTGTTAACAAGTTTAGTTAGAGTTTTAACGGATTAGAACGGAGAAAATAGTATTATAAACTAGTTTGGTGATTTGTTGAGAGTTATGGGTTAAGGGGTTGTTTTAGGTAGATTAAATAGATGGAATTATCTTAGTGATGATGTATAATAATGGTTGATATTGTTTTGATGTTGTTGATGAGTTGTTGTTCTTGAATTTGGAGGAAAAAGGTGTATGAAGATTGTGAATGTTCAAACCCGTTTTTGGAATTGAGTAGCTGGTAGTAATTCTGGAATATCTCATTATGTAGACCTTCGATTTTAGATATTAAACATGTTTTGGAAAGCTAATACACGTACCTACAACTCTTATGTTTATGTATTAGTCTATATCTGCTGTTATTATATCAAAAACTGAGCATGAATCATAAGACAAATTCTGTCCAGATTCTGGATTGAAAAATCCTTCATGTATAGCTGTTCGTATTTTGATGATATATCTTTGTAGAAAATGACTTTTGAGTTGATTTCTTTTGCATTGGAAACTTAAGACAGAGATCTAAATGTTTCATGAAGGTCATAAAGTCCAGTTTTGCCGTTTTCATTTTTAAAATTTAGATACAACGTGAGGTACTTGACTTTCCGAATTTACTGCTTTGGTAACATGAGTCGGGTGGAAATATTCTAGGCTTATTGTCAATAATAAATCTTATTTTGTGTCAATATTTTGGATTGTTGATGTTGATTGATGATTATATGGCTGGTTTGAAAGTGGGAAAAGTGAGCGGTATAGGGGAGGTGCTGTCCAATTTTTTTTAGAAATAACCTACTAACGATAGACTACGTTTTATTCTTGTCCATAGCTTAACCATAGTGCTTAACGTTTTAATATAGGTTGAGACAATATTGGACAACATATACGTATAAACGCTAAAGGTATGTAAAGTTAACATTTTCTTCTTTTGGCATGATCCATATGAAATGAACGAATGACGTATGCTTAAATTCCAAAGAAACTCTTATTCGTAGATATACTCGGATGGCTACCGTTCTTGATTTTCAAAATTTATATTGTTATGTCTTGACTCATGTGTATGATTCCAGCCATCCTAGTTGGTATAACTCATGTTGTGGTATAATTCATATTTTAGTATAATCCATAATTAGTGTGATTTATAATAACTATTGTCTTGGTTTTCAAATGATGGACTATTTTGCTTATTCTATTAAGTCTCCGATAATGATCAAATTTCACAAGATTGCTAATGATACCATATTCGTGCATATTGTTATGGTATTATTCACCGAGTCCTACGATAGGCCGGGTATGTTATCATGTATAGATTCCACTACATTATTCACTGAGTCCCTTACTAGAGGGCCGGGTACGTGATATGATAATATGATATTATGATGATATGATGATATGATTATGGCACCGAGTCCCATAATGGGCCGGGTACGGTATCAGTGTACACTACTCTATTCACCGAGTCCCTTGCTAGAGGGCCGGGTACAGTATATATATACATATAACGATATATTGATATAATTGTGACACCGAGTTCCCTAACGGGCCGGGTATGATATATGATGATGATATGCATGTATTCATTTCATAAGACACAGGTACAGTGATTAGCTCCTGAATCTTTATTGCAGATGTGATCTCCTTTACGGTATTTTATGCTTTATATACTCGGTACATAGTTCGTACTGACCCCCTTTCTTTGGGGGGCTGCATTTCATGCCCGCAGGTACAGATACTCATTTTGGAGAGCCGCCAGCTTAGGATTCTACTCAACGGGTTTGAAGTGCTCCATTGTCTCGGAGCCCAAACTTTGGGTACTAATCCTTATAATGTATATATTTGTGTATTTAGGGGTACGACGGGGCCCTGTTCCGTCATATGCTATTGTTAATCCTCTTAGAGGTCTGTAGACATATGAGTGGGTTGTATATAGATGTTGTCCGGTGTACTAGTATGACTTATATTTTTGGACGTTTACATTCGGAGTGGAAGCCTTGTCGGCTTACATATTATGTTATCTTATTTTTGACAATTAAGACTCCCCAAGAAATAGGTGATTTTAGTATATATATAAGTAACAGTTTGAAACAATGTGCTACCCATATAAATCCTATATCATGTTTAATTGCCGATTGATTATAGATAATAGGTGTGTATACGAGGGTGTCCAATTCGGACACTAGTCACGGCCTACGGGCTAGGTCGTGACAAGTTATAAGGATGACAAGTGACAAAAATAATAATCTTTTAAAGCAAGTCGAAAAAGTAAATCGAGAAAGTAAAAAATACATTCCTCTGTCATTACATGGTTATATATTACACTATAATTTAATTTTATATAGGGGTTCTAGAGTGGAAAGAGATAAATTTCTTCTCCTGTTTATTTGTGCTTTCTTCTTTAACGACAGAGTTAATGGAGGAGATACCTTATTTAGACCGAAAACTGAAGAGAGAAATATCCTCATTTTATTCCGAAACGTCAATGCTTTTTCCTATTATTACAACTTGTGCTCACTTAGTTATCTGACGTGATTCTTCCGGTGCCTTCAGAAGAAAAAAATTGTTTCTTTCGTAAAAAAAAAGAACAGATTCTGAAATATCATTTCTTTTCAAATGATTGCTAGCTTGCAAATTAGGTAATCAAATCTTGGTATGATGAAAAGCTTGTGTTATCCACGATTTAATAAATTGCAGAAGCAGAGAAAACTACAAAAACTTTGTCACAATATGGGATTCAATACTAAGAATATATGACAACGAATACTTTGATGAAAAACCCACAAGCATGCTTGACTTTATGATGACATGAGTCTCTCATAATTTCTTTCTACCTGTATACTATTGGGTTAATAATGCATCTAAGTCAAAGTTTTCTATTAACACACTTTTATATATATATATATTTTTATATAATGTCTAACATTTGTTAGCCAATTAAATAATGAGTTTTCAATTCAAAAGATTAAGAAATGTAAGCTAAAGTTTTAGAAAAATCCTAAATTTCTTGAAGAAACTCAAATTTGTAGTTGTAACTTCTTCCGATATGTCAGCAAAAAAAATAATGAAATATAGTTTTCAGTTTCAGCAATCAAAAGGCTGGTTTGAAACTTACATATTTGAAAGTTTCACCTGTACAAAAAGAGTTGCATCTAACACATTCAGAGATTTTAGTTTGTGTTGTGTTAAAATATGAGGGGGATATGGAAGTATGCAAGTTTCAATTTGTTCCTTATTTATACAATATTATCTTGCATTTTTTCAAGAGGTTGTTGTATAGTTTTAACTTGTAACATGTTCAGTGACGATGCCTTTTGTAGTTACGCTCAAGGCTCGCTCAATGTTGGCTTAAACTTGAAAATCACCATAAAATTTTGAATTTTCAAAAATACCACCAATTTATATATAAGCAAGCAATAGTCTTGGTTACATCTTTGTTCCTCCTTTATTATCAAAAAGAAATAAAATAGACTAAAATTAAACACAAAAAAATTAACAGTTCATCCAATTTTGTACATTAATGGGATGATAAAAATGTACAACATTCGCTACACTTGCATGTCTTCTTTGCTTGATAAAATGCACAAAATGGAATGCTATGTGAAATCAAATACTTAAGGGACGTTTGATAGGGGGATGGGATAGACAAATTTATCCTATGGATTTAGATATTTCATGGGATTAGTAATCCCAGGCTTCCAGCATATATGCGGATAACTTATTCCATCATTATATAGTATAATACATAATTATGGGTCTAACTAATATCTCTAACCAAATGCAAGATAAAACAATCATTTGATAAAAGATGTTTCTTTTTTGAGTGACTTAGCCCATAGCACTTACCGGCTCATAGCTGAAGCTTGAGTGAATTTAATTGCTATGGCTGTTCCAAATGGAGAAGTTATAGAGTTTTTCTTTCTATCTTCTAGAAAACTAAAGATCACATGCGGTGGATATTTTTTGTAGCTTTTTTATCCATATACAAAAAATACATGTTGTTACTATATTTAAGTTGCTGGAGTTGAGATCTCCGTTGGTATTTTTTTCTATGAATAATTCCATGATATGCATTATACTTAAATTTTGTTAGTTGAGCAAATTATCTTTTTGATGTTATTTTTACATAATTTAAAAAAAGTAGGGATGTTGAAGGTGGGACAACTCATACTTATGATTGCATAACTTGCTAAAAATCCAAACATTTTTTGATTGAATATGGGTGGTGTAGTGACTTTTAGAAAGGTTGAACAAGTGATAAAATGACAGTCAACATTCATGAGGGTCATAGAGCTATTCAACAAACTTTACATTAGAAGTATAATGGAATTCTTATTGTTATATTGTTTCACCAAAGTATTAAAATCTGTTAATAATAATTCTTCTTTTTACCTTATTCTGTTATATACCTCTCCAAAATCTCCAACCTAAGAATACAAAGAAGAATAACAGTGAATATTCTAGCAAGGATAAGAAAAAAGATAAATAAATCTATGTCGAGGACGGTATGAAACTATTCCCAGCAACCTGTAAGAAGTCCACCACTTTGCATCAAGTTCTCCATCCCTTTGTCCTGGACCGACATCTTGAAATAGGAAAGAGAAATCTAACATATGGCGATTCATGAAGTTCGGTAGAATAGAGGCATTATCAGAAACAACTATCCTGATATATTAACTAAGAGGACTAAGGTTTTCAAGATCTCAATTTGATACGAAGAGCTGAGATACGTTGAATCTAATTTCTACTACTTTCAGGTAGTTTAGGATTGAAAATTTTTATTTTTTAAACACATCATTTTTCAATATTGAAGGATTGTCTTCATTTTTGAACGATTAATTCGCATGTCATAGAGATGTGTGGATTGAATCAGAGATGAGCTTTTAAAAATATTTAAATCTTATGCAGTAACTTGAATTCATAAGATTAATTCTCATAAAATTAGGGTAAGATTGTTTAGATTTCAAGCAAATAAGGCAAGCAGAAGCTTAAACATTGATTAATTTTGTCTCTTTATTTTTCCTTTAGTTTCAAATTTCCTTTCATTTGATGTTTCACATCGTACTTGTTTTGATCCTTGGACTTCCCATTGATATATTTTACACAACCTACCTATATTAAAGTTTAATACTATTGAAGGTTGCTCTATGAGTTGACCTGTTGAAGCTTACTTGATTTCAGTGTTTCTATATTTAGACCTTGCATCTGCCACAAGTATGCAATTTTATTTTGCACTCTCAGAGCCATTGATGTCAACTAAATTCTTTACTTTCCAGGCAAGCATTGTATTTGTACTTATAATAGAGATGAACTCTCATTAATTTTCTTGTTACAAATATTCAACACTGTGATATCTGTAATATTTATTTTTTTGCTTCGAGAATGAACCGGTGTTAAGAAATAGGTAAATGTAGTAGAAGCTAAGTTGTGCCATAAATTGCTTTTAATACAGTAGAAGTTGACCATGTTTAATTTGATGGTAGTGTTATCGGACAAAAGGTAAAAATGATGACGGTTATAGTGTTGAACTTTTAAATTAAGGCGTGCATTCTTTGGTATAATTCTGAAAATTTGAATGAAGCAAAGATATTAATATGCACTAAGTTGAACTAATTCCGTCATGATAACGAAATCAATTTGAGATTATTCATCAAAAATTTTCAAAAATTTATTTTTAAGTTTCAAATGATATTGAACCAATTATAGAATTTTTCATGCTTTTCATTTGAATAATGTGATGATATTTGGCTTCACGACCACAATATTCTATTAACTTCTAAGCTTACACATAACATCATCTGTCAACATTCTATAATTATTAAACATGTTGTGAATGCAGACATTTGAGTGTAAATTGATAATTACCTTTGTTTGGAAAGGTTCTAGAATAAGTAAAGATGTTAGTCTAATATCAAGTTGGGTCTGTAGTTTCTATATTATTAATTAAATATTGTATTTCATCTTCCGGCCCTCCAAGTGGCCTTGGGAGTAGTTGCCATGTGTCTTTTTGTTAGAGTCCCGTTTTATTTCTAGTACCTTATTTCCTTCCTTTTTGAAATTATTCTTAATGAAACTTAGCTATTATCCTTTATTCTTTTTGCGTTTAGATATTTTCAGTAGCTTTCGCTACATTTGGTATCAGAGTGATGACGATTCACCATTGTCCGACGATGGTGGAATCTCAACATAATCAGCAAGTTGAGGATGATGGGTTGAACCTCATAGACACACAAATGGTTTCTTACGTATTGGATACTCAAAAATATTTAAGGCCATAAAAGCAGCTCATGCCAAGAGAGATACTGAATCGAGACAACACCTCATGGATAGCAACCATCGTGGATTGATATTGTTAAATCAGTTGGAGCAGGATCATAGATCTATGTCCTTGGTTAGGACTCCAACTTTGGCATTGATGCTTATTGGTGAAACATCAACTGAACATGGTGAGTCCTCAGTTGTATGTAACCTTCGTTCTTCTGACTCTCTTTTCACACTCACTTGTGGCACCTAATTGTTTCTTCCTCATGGTAGAGGACTAACCCTTACCCTCCAGCTCTCTTCAATCCACGAAATATCCCATCCTTACCTCTAGCCCCAACTCTCTTTCTTGAAATCTCTAATTTTTCATCTATTCGAGTTACTAATTTTTCCTTTATCCCTGAGGTTGTATCCCTCACGAACCCTCTCTCAGTCCCTGCTACTTCTGTTATAAATGTTATATAAGGTTTTCTACCCATTTCTCTCCCTGCTTATCAACAATCTTACTTCACTTCCCGACCAAATCCCAATATTTTTCCATCCACACAACCAACTTCTTTCTTCAACCACACCATAAATCTTTCTCTTGCTGCTATCTCCTTAGTCAAAACCCTTGCTTCTACACCAAGCTTAGCTAATTATCCAAGAGTTATGCTAAGTTTTTTAGAATTTGATGAAACTAATTTCCAAGGTTTGATTAGGTTTTGTGACAAATATTTTGAATTGTCTCAGATTTCTTTCAAACTCAAAATGTATTATGTGGCTGGTCATGAGAAAGATAAAATGGACACATGGTTTGATGTTTACATGATGGACCATATGAGACTAGGAAACTTTTTGTATGGATGTATGTAGATGATATGAATATTCGACCCATGGATGTTGTGGTCAATTTCAATCGTTTATAACAAAAGGGTGATGTTAATGCACGAAATTCACTTTGATAAGTTGCGATATTACTTATTGTTGGTAATTTAGCCCTTAATGAACCTTACTTTGTTTCATACTTTATTGGAGGACTTAGGGCTGATTTGAGGTCGATAGTATGTACTACTAATCATCAAAGATAATGGACGCCTTAGAGGTTGTCAAGTTACACGAGGAGACTTTAGCTGTTATTTATCGCAATATATAACATAAATACACTGTCACCCACCCTAGAAGTCCTTCAACTATTTATGTCCATCCATTATCAACTACTAGACACCTATCCCTTCCTCGTACCATCCCATATAAATTATTAACAAATGAACCCACCAAACAGAGGACACCCAAAACTATGTCATTGGACATATTACGTGAACGTAACCTTTGCTTCAAATGTCATGATCGATATTTTCTAGGTCATGTTTGTAAACCCAAAGTCCCGCATATGTTAATTGGTGAGTTTGAAATGGATGAAGGATCAGGAGTAACCCAATTGCTAGAGGAGGTCCAAGAGGAATGTCCATCCAAGGAGGAAGAGACAGAAGTAACCTAGAGGTGTCTTTGAATGTGTTAATGATCTTAGACCCAGTGGGCTTTTCTTGTGCCACCATTAAAATTTTGGGCAGGGTCAAAAACAATTCGCTGGTTATTCTTATAGGTTGTGGATCAACCCATAGATACATTGAACCAAATGTCCCAAAGATGTTAGGCCTGCATGGGAGCCTATGCGAAAATCCATGTGTGTTAACGTGGCTAGTAAGCATGAAATGATTTTTACACATTCGAACTCTGAGTTCATGTAAAAAATGAATGATATGGCCTTTATATTCAATTTGCACTAGTTAAAGGTCAAAGGATGCGATCTAGTGTTAGGAATGGATTAAATCGATTTAGTGACTCTAATTTTATTAAATACCAATCCTTGAAGAATCTCATTCTTTATGAATAGAAGCATGGTAACTTTGTATGGAAGTTAACCAAATGCACAAGTATCACCTGCCAGTTCTAAAACAATGATGAAATTACTGCACAATAGCTATTGTAGCTTTGTGGCTCAGGCACAATTGAATACAATAGAGGACCAATCAAGCATTCCCACCCAGATTGAGGAAGTGATGTCTGATTATCAAGACTTGTTCATTGAACCTAAAGGTTTGCCTCCCAGTCGTGAATGTGACCACACAATTGACTTGTTCATGGAGCTAAGGCAGTAAACCAAAGACACTATCGCTATTCTTATGAACAAAAGAATATCATTGAAAAGTTCGCGCATGAAATGTTATAAGCTAGCACAATAGTGCCAGTTCTTCCCTTTCTGCTTCACTAGTCATATTGGTGAAAAAGAAGGATGCATCATGGCACATGTGTGTGGATTACAGAAAATTAAATGACATCAAAATAAAGAACAAATATTCAATTTCAGTGGTTGACAACTTATTGGATGAATTGAATGGAGCCCATTTCTATTCAAAATTGGACTTACTCTCCGGCTACTATCAGATTCGTATGAAGGAAGATGATGAGTTTAAAAACTATTTTCCATACTCATCATAGGCTGTGATAATTTTGGATAATGCCCTTTAGACTCATAAATGCTCCAGCCACCTTTAAAGCTCTTATGCATAGAATCTTTGGGCCTCATATAAGGAAATTCGTTTTTGTTTTCTTTGATGACATTTTGTTTTATAGTTCTAACTTGGATGATCACATGGACACCTCAAGATTGTGTTCGAACTAGCAAGGGTTAATCAGTTGTTTTCTAAATGTTCTAAGTGCATTTTTGGCCAATCTCAAATTAAATATTTAGGGCATATTATCTCGAGAAAATGAGTAAGTACAAATAATTCTAAAATTGAAGTCATGCTTAATTGGGCTCGGCCAAATAGTGTGAAGGTTGTACATGGATTCTTGGGATTGACCAGCTATTATCGCAAATTTATTAAATATTTTGCCTTTATTAACCGACCTCTTAACAACCTACTCAAAAAATCTCCTTTGTGTGGAATGAGGAAGCTATGAAGGCATTCGAAATATTACAACAATCCATGATCCAGGACCCTGTCTTAGAACTATCATATTTTTCTAAATCATTTGTAGTGGAATTCGATGCTTGTGGTCACATGTTGGGGATGTCATAATATATGAGGGTAGGCCTTTAGCTTACCTTAGCCAAGAGTTGACTAACAAACACCTTGGGCTTTTTACTTATGAGAAGGAAATGATAGCTCTTTGTTAGCTATTGAGAAATGGAGACACTACTTTCAACCAACCTACTTTATCATAAAAACAAATCACTTCAGTTTGAAGTTCCTCAAAAACTAAAGAATGACTACTTCTCTATAGTTTGACCAAACTATTGAGTCGTAGCTATGACATCTAATATAAGAATGGAGTGGAGAACATTGCAGTCGATGCTCTTTTTATGCATATTTGAAGAGGAAGCTGAATGTAAAGGTATATCAGTTGTACAACCATCATGGGTACAAGAAGTCCTAAACAACTATGAGGAAGACATTGAGGTATCTAAACTATTATCCCAACTCTTGCTGGATGATAAAGTTGTACCGAATATGTTGTTAAAACAAGGCATCCTCAAATACAAAAGGCAAATATGGGTTGGAAGCGACAGAAATCTAAGATAACAATTGGTGGAAGATATGCATATCAATACTTGGGGAGGCCATTCGAGGGTCTATGCCACTCAACAAAGACTCAAATCTATATTTCATTTTCCTGTACTTCTTGAGGATGTTAAAAGGTTTGTTTTGGAATGCAATGTGTGTCAAAGGAATAAAAGTGAGAATGTAGCTTACTCGGGACTGCTGCAACCCTTACCAATTCCTTCAAACGCATGGGAGCATATGTCAATGTATTTTATAAAAGGATTTCCAAAGTCAAACGGTAAAGAGGTAATCTTTGTCATAGTAGATCTTTTTACTAAGTATGTCTATTTTATAGCTTTATTCCATCCTTATATATCTTCTCAAGTTGCCCAAACCTTCCTAGATAACATCTATAAATTACATGGTAGCCCATTCTCAGTTCTACTCCCATCTTGTAGTTTCTATATTATTAATTAACTCCTATATTTATCTCATCTTTTGTCCCTCCAAGTGGCCTTTGGAATAGCTGCCATGTGTATTTTCTGTTAGAGTTCCGTTCTGTTTACAGTATAGTATTTCCTTCCTTTTGGAATTATTCTTAATGAAATCCACCTATCATCCTTTATTCTTCTTTCATTTATATATTTTCAGTAGCCTTCACTACAAAACACTGCTAAAAACTCAAATTGTTTTCCTTTGTGAATCCAGATAAGGAAATGACTATAAGGTATTGGTAATTAACTTTTTAAAGAGTATAGATGTCACTACCTAACCCAATGAGCCATGCGAACACCTACTCTAACATCTAGATAGGAGAATCCTTCCATCCATTTAATAATAGGTCAACGTGGAAGTTAACAAAATATAAGAAGTCTCTTTAATAATTAAGAGCAGTTATGAAATACACTAAAAACCCTCCCAAGGAGCTAGTCTAAACATGTACAACAACTTCCAAAAGAATAAGAGATCAAAATAAATAAGATACAACTCCTACTAGTCTGAAGAAAGAATTAATTCTTTGAAAGTTTGAGGTTCACTCTTGCGTCCAAAAGTACACACAAGTGGACGTGATAGTGAAAATAATAGAGTGGCTCTTTTTAGGAGCCAAATGTAGAAACCATATGGAGTTGTCAATTAACTATTTTAACAAATTATACTAAGTCTAACTATTTATTTAAGAGCTATTAGAGAGTGTGATTGAAATTTATACGCTAAAAGTTGCAAGAAGTAAATAATGAGATTGACTTACAATGATTGTGGAAATTCCAGGGCTATAACTTAAACAAGAGTTCACATGTAATATCCTTCACTTTAGAATCTGATAGGTTCTCAAGCTATTGATTTACAAGGTTAATAATACGATCATAATCTCCCTGCCTCTAATCACCTATCATAATTGACAATCTAACTACATCGTTGAGCAAGGATAGATTGAACCAATCGTAGTGCATTAAGTTATCATCTTGTTTTGTAATGAAGCATGGTATACTAGGTCTATATTTATCCTAGATACAAATCAATCTAAGTTCTGACCTAGAAAAAACACATTCATTGCATTCCACGTTCTATCCCTCTATTCCTCTCTCGAGTTCAAGAATAGACAATAAATATATTCTAATTGTGATCAAGCATAAAATAGAAAAATTAAGAACACAAAAATAACTTTGAAAGATAACTCATCTTCATCTAAAGAGTTGATATTACACAATCACTCAAAGCCACAACTCTAGAACAAAGAGATTTAGCCACTAACGATTCCAATAATACTTGTATGTATTGAAGAATTCATACACTTATTACAGTAATGAAAGGAGGCAAGAAAGAACCCTAAAAAGAGCCTCCCAAGTCATCCAAGAAATCTCCGACAAAGGTCAAAAACTTATTGGGTCCAAACGCACACACAAGTGTATGTGGTCGTGCAAGTAATATAATGACTCTTTTTAGGAGCCGTATGTTGAAGACACAGGGACTTGTCGATTAAGTATTTTACTAAATTATACTAAGTCTATCGGTTTACTTAGGCGCACCTCAAGAGTGCAATTGTTATTTATACGCTCAAAGTTGTAAGAAGTAAATAATGAGATTGACTTACAATGATTGCGGAAATTCCAAGGCTGTAGCTTAAGCAAGATTTCACGTGTAATATCCTTCAATTTAGAATCCGATATATTCTCAAACTATTGATTTACAAGGTTAATAATGCGATGGTGGTCTCTCGACCTCTAATTGCCTACCACAATTGACAATCTAACTACATCATTGAGTGGGGATAGATTGAACCAATCGTAGATCATTAAGATATCATCTTGTTTTGTAACCAAGCATGGTATACTAGGTATATATCTATCCTAGATACAAATCAATTTACGTTATGAACGGGAAAGAACACACTCCTTGCATTCCACATTCTATTCCTCTATTCCTCTCTCAAATTCAAGAGTAGACAATTAATACATTCTAATGGTGATCAGAAATTAAAATAGTAAGATCAAGAACGCAAGAATAGCTTTGAACAAGAATCCATCATCATCTGAAGAGTTGATGTTACACAATCACTCATAGACACAACCCTAGATCAAAGGAATTTAGCCGCTAAGGATTCCAATAATTCTTGTATAGATTGAAGAATTTATACACAAATTAAAGTAATGAAAGAAGGGAAGAAAAAAACCTAAATAGAGCCTCCCAAGTAGTATCCTTAAAAATATTAGAAAAAGATATGCTTAGAATAATAAAAACGAGTCTATTTATAAGCTTTAAAAAATGCAGCAAAATTCTTACATACAGGTCTGTGACACAGAGTCAATACAAACCTGCCTACTTCCTCAGTAAGGCCTTCTCCACAACACGTAGACAATACGTACTTATCTGTCTCAATATTTTCCTGAGCCTATTTTTAACTTCTAGCTCTGCGACACGGAGATAATACAACTTTTTTTCTCTCCGCTCTTTCCTTTATTTCTTCAAGGCCCACATTATTTTTTTCTTCACTTCCATTTCCTCTAATTCATGTTTTGTGCTTATTTTACGCGCTTTGCAACCTAAGAACAACTAATCACATTGGTTAGATAAAATACATAAATACGACTCAAATACTCTAAACATAATGGAATTTGCTCTTGAAATTAGCTTAAAACATGGGTTTCCCTTGGCTTTTAAGTGTATAAATACGCCCTAGATCACCTCCTCATATTTAAAGCTTTGTTCATCCTCACACAAATTCTCATACTTGCACACAAGGCTTTAAATCCCGACTTAAAACACAAAAGATATTTGAGCTTTGGATACACAACTCATGAGGCCTTTAGTTTTTAAATCAAGCAAGGTTAACTTCATATTTATCCCATAACAAACTAAATGGAAACCTTTTAACCTCAAGTATCAACTCACAACTTCTTGCACATTCAAGCATAAAATTTACTCAATATATCTTCTCGATCACCTATCCTTCATTAAACATGTGTCATCACTCAAATGAATCGCCTAATTTCACTCATATTAAAGCAATATATCATCAACAAAGGGCGTAAACATAGAAGCACACTCACTCTTACAAATGAATTCACATAATACACGTAACAAACCATAGGATTGCAGTGTGATGCTCCACTAACTTAGTATGCTCGACTAGATTCAAATAGCAATTTTTTGGGTAATAATGTGGGCTAGGGGATGGGTATGGAAACTATATAATAGTGACTTATACTTCCTTAGCACTTTGCACTTTTTGACTTCATTACCCATTATTTCCTTCTTTTTAATCAGCCCCCTCCTTAACAATCATATCTTCACTAGTAACCCCCCTCTAATCAAGAATGAATCATATATTTTTTTCTAACTTATTCTTCTTTTTCTATCTTGTTTTTTTACAATCTTTCAAAAAGGACTTTATTTTATCACTTTGTAGCTTTGAATAATTCTCTTTCACACTCAACCATTTCCTTTTCTTCCGATAAACAATTAGAATATGTCTATGCTATAGTGCTTAAGGAAGCAGGGTGCAAAAACTAGAAATTTAAGAAAATGGTTAAGGCAAATTACACGGATATCAAAAAAAAAGCTACAGGCTCAAAGGGGCTAACTAGTGATATGCTATCTGAAAAGGCTAACTTTACAAGATAAATCAAGAAAGGCCTATTATCACATTCTAACAGAGTAAGACTTTGTATTTAACTTCACACACACTAGGCAAGTTCTAAACATCATGTTGTAACACAAAATATCTAAACCTTACCACACATTGACACATGTTCAAATCAGGCAGGATCACTCTAGATTTTAGAGTTCATCATATGGAAGAATTCCTATTAAGCTTAAGTCGATTTTGAGTCAACAAAAGAGCCTAAAAGTCTCTAAACATCGTTCACCTTAAGCTTTCACAAATTTGCCATTATATAGTCATGTAGCCTTAGCACAAATACTTTGACACAACATAAACTTTGAAGAAAGTACCCTTAAGATGGTTGTCATCCATCCATCATAGGACAATGT
Source organism: Solanum dulcamara (assembly GCF_947179165.1). Classification (NCBI taxonomy): domain Eukaryota; kingdom Viridiplantae; phylum Streptophyta; class Magnoliopsida; order Solanales; family Solanaceae; genus Solanum; species Solanum dulcamara. The sequence goes on from NC_077238.1 coordinate 23,192,083, forward strand.
CACTTAACGAAGATTACGACTCAATCCTACAAAGAAAATCCTTTTTGTGTGGTTCAGGGGACCATCCTTGGCCAAAGAACCGAAAATAATCTCCTAGGAACCCAAATAAAAAATAAAGCACACATCAAAAATATTTACACAGGAAATCTTCATACCCACCCCACACTTGAAAAGATGTTATATTCTCAAAGCATCAACAAAAATTAAAAGCAAGGTTTAGGATAACTATCTAAGGTCTCTAAGCCTAGCTAACAACATATGAATATCCATTTTTTTATCAAGAGGTGTGTGACCCTATACTCATTCTTTGTCATGCTCCTTAGCTCTGAATTTTGGGTACTCAGATTTTCTTTCCACTTTGAGCTTATAAATTGCACCCCTACTTTTGCATCAATTTTTTTGCTCATCTCAAGAAATGGTGGTATAAAGATAAAGGAACCAAACAATAGATGTTGCAGCTTGCACTTCTTCAACCTTACGCGAGAAATATCATTTTGTCTATATGAACTGGAGACCTTTAGGATGTACGAGCCTTGTTCCTCATTTAGACACTCCTCCACTAGTATAGATAACTCAAATTTCATGTTGTCATTCAAGCATAACGTGGAAAGATATTTTGAATAAGGTCCAATATGCCTCAACTCCAAAGCAACATTATTCACAATATTCTCACTTTTGTACTCCTTCTCAAAATCGACACTTAGGAGTAAGGTATAGTTGAATGGTTGGAATTCTTGTTTTTGCCTTACTAGTTGGTCATCATTCACGATAATTAGTGATTGAGTATTATATGCCTCAAGCATTTTATTCAAGTGCACCTTTAAGTCATGAATAAATGAGCCAAATTTGTCTATGTCTTACATGAGCTTAACTCTTTTTTCTATCAGTTCGGTTGTCATGTATGTGAGACCATCATGGAGAGATTCATGAAACTTTAGAAGTTGATCTTGTTTGTATAGCCAAGATTGGCTCACTATCTGTACTTCACAACTATCTTCTTATTGGGATTCACTCTCTTCTAATTCTTATTGAGTATTATCTAGGCGTGTTACTTGCAGATTCCAGGTGTCACTCATAGCCTGCATTTTCATGAGTTTTGAATGAGTTACTTTATGGCTATTTGCTTCAATAACTCAATAATGTGAGCCTCTTATTATGCATCATTCACTTCATTACTCCTGCCAACAATAACAACAACCCAGTGAAATCCCACAATGTGGGATCTGGGAAGAGTAAAATATATGTAGACCTTACTTCTACCAAGGTAGGATGACTATTTTTGAGAGACCCTCAGCTCAAAAGAAGCATAAAAAGAGGTCAGATAAGGCTAAGAAGTTTAAAGCGTTATAGGAAAGCAAATAATGAATAACGTAAATAACAAAAGCAATACAGATAAAATAGAGTAATCAAAGTATAAAAAGTAATAGAAAGATAATAACAGAAGTCAGAGCACAAGAAATTATATTGCGCTAATACGCCTACTAATGAGAAAGAATAACGAGACTATGTACTAGCCTTCTACCCTAATATGGGTCCTCCACACCCTCCTATCTAAGGTCATATCCTCGGTAAGCTGTAATTGTGCCATGTCCTGTCTAATCACCTCTCCCCAATATTTCTTCAACCTACCCTTACCTCTTCTGAAACCATCCATGACCAACTTATCACACCTCCACACTGGGGCATCTGTGTCTCTCCTCTTTACATGCCCAAACTATCTCAGTCTTATTTCCCGCATCTTGTCTTCCACCGAGGACATTCCTACCTTGTCCCAAATAGCCTCATTTCTAATCCTGCCGCTCCTGGTATGCCCACACATCTATCTTAACATTCTCATCTTGGCTACTTTTATTTTTTAAACGTGAGAGACCTTAACTGGCCAACACTCCACCCTATATAACATAGTCGGTCTAACCACCACTTTGTAGAACTTGCCCTTAAGTTGTGGTGGCACCTTTTTATCACATAGCACACTGGAAGCAAGCCTCCATTTCATCCACCCTGCCCCAATATGATGTATGACATCATCTTCAATCTCCCCACTGCCTTGTATGATAGACCTAAGGTACTTGAAACTACTTTTCTTTTGGATGGCCTATCACCAAGCCTAACTTTTGCACCAACCTCCTGAGGTGTCTCACTGAACTTGCACTCTAAGTACTCTGTCTTGGCCCTACTCAGCTTAAACCCTTTAGACTCCAAGGTATGTCTCCAATCCTTTAGCTTAGCATTAACTCCACTATGAGTCTCATCGATTAGGACTATATCATCCACAAAAAGCATACACCATGGCACCTCACCTTGAATTTGTCGCATTAATCCATCTATCACGAAGGCAAATAAAAATGAACTAAGGGTTGATCCTTGATGCAACCCTATCATAACTAGGAAGTGCTCTGAGTCCCCTTTTACTATCCTTACCCTAGTCTTGGCACCCTCACATATGTCCTTGATCACCCTAATGTACGCCACAAGTACACCTTTAGCCTCCAAATATCTCTATAGTATCTCTCGTGGAACTTTATCGTAAGCCTTTTCTAGATCGATGAATACCATATATAAGTCCCTCTTCCTATCCCTATACTGCTCCACCAGTCTACTCAAAAGATGAATGGCTTCTGTAGTTGAGCATCTCGGCATAAATCCGAACTGGTTCTCTGAAATAGACACGCCTCTCCTAACTCTCATCTCCACTACTCTTTCCCACACTTTCATAGTATGTCTTAGAAACTTAATACCTCTATAGTTGTTGCATCTCTGGATATCCCCCTTGTTTTTATATAGAGTAATCATTATGCTCGACCTCCATTCTTCGGGCATCGTTGCTATCTCAAAAATGACATTAAATAACCTAGTCAGCTACTCCAAATCTATCGAGCTCACGCTCTTCCAAAATTCCCTAAGAATCTTGTCAGGTCCGGTCGCTCTTCCCCAACGCATCCTACACACATCACCTTTAACCTCTTCGACCGAAATACTCCTGCAACACCCAAAATCATTAAGCCTCCCTATATGTTCCAAATCTCCCAACACAAAATCTCTGTCCCCTTCTTCATTCAAGAGTTTATGGAAGTACAACTATCATCTCTATCTAATAAGGGTCTTCTCTACCAATACTTTTCCATGCTCATCCTTAATGCACTTTACTTGATCCACATCGCGTGTCCTTCTTTCTCGTACCCTGGATAGCTTGAACAATTTCCTATCCCCGTCTTTCTTTTCTAGTTCAGCATAAAGGCATTCAAATGCTGTCATTTTTGCCATTGAAATTGATGACTTCGCTCCTTCCTCGCTATCTTATAAAGTTTCCTATTCATCTACTTATCCACCCCATCCTTGCTCTCTATCAGCTTCGCATATGCTATCATCTTTGCTTTCACCTTTTCTTGCACTTCTCTATTCTATCACCAGTCCCCTCGATGTCAGCCATGGCTACCTGTCGAGACTCCCCATACTTTCCTTGCTACATCCCTTATACAAATAGCTGTCCTACCCCACATAGTATTCGCATCCCCACTACTATCCTAGGCCCTCATAGCCGTGGTAAAACTCCCCCATCTGATCTTAGGTCGGTCATCCCTGACCCCTTTCTTACTCATCATCTTGATCCCTAAATCCATCACCAAGAGCTTATGTCAGGTCGTAAGTTTGTCGATCGGAATGATCTTACAGTCTTTGTATAAACCTTTATCATTCTTCCTAAGGAGTAAAAAATCTATCTGAGTCTTAGACACCGCACTCTGGAAGGTTACCAAGTAGTCCTCCTTCTTTGGGAAACTCGAATTGGCTATCACCAACCCAAAAGCTCTTGCGAAATCCAAAAGTGAAACTCTTACTCCATTTCTATCTCCGAAGCCAAAGCCTCCATGCACATCATCATACCCTCCCGAAATAGACCTAATGTGCCCATTGAAATCCCCTCCCATGAAAAGCTTTTCAGTAGGCGGTATGCCTCTCACTAACTCATCTTAATCCTCCCAAATGCGCTTCTTATCCTCCTCGCCTAAGCTCATTTGCGGCGCATAAGAACTAATAATGTTCAACATGATCCCTTCAACGACCACCTTAATCAACATCATCCTATCAATGACTATCCTAACCTCCACCACCTGATCCCTTAAATTACTATCTACTAAAATGCCTACCCTATTCCTATACTTCGATCTACCAAAGAACCAAAGCTTATACCCATCTACCTCCTTAGCTTTAGAACCTACTCATTTGGTCTCTTGTACACAAGCTATATTAATCTTTCTCTTTTTTAGAATCTTAATTAGCTCTATGGATTTTCCCGTCAATATCCCAATGTTCCAAGAATCTACTCTCAGTCTAGATGCCTTTTTAACCCACTTACTCATCCTTACCCTCATCCCCGTCCTCGTCCCCATCCTTGAGCGAGAATATAACCCTAGTCTACCATCACTATCCAAAGTCACAAAAACGCATATGAACTAATAAATTATTCAAAGGTTTAAAGTCAGCAAAATATAACTACAATTGTATTAGCAAAGAATAGATATAGAAAGATATAGAAATTGAAGGTACCAACTTCAGTTGAAATAAACCTGGTTGTTGTAAAAAAAACTGTTAACTTTGGAGTTACTGTTTACATCGGTGTTACTATCCATGTCATCTTGCCAAGATGTTATTCACAACGGCCTTTAGGTTGTGTGGATAGCAGGTCTTGGGTTTAACGAATATTTGAGCCAAAAATCCAAAAATAATAGCATTTAATAAAGTAATATTTCGTTGAGGAATTTCATCGAACACCTTTAAGGCACTATCCACGATGTCGAAAATAAAAAATATGGGGAGAATCTATATTTAGGTGTTCCTGAACTTCTTCTCTGTTAGCACTTATTGGGAGAAGAGAAAAAAACACCGAGAAAGAGCAAATCAGCAAATGGTTCCAGCTAATCAACTGTCAGCCTCTGTAAATTTTTGTATAAAGCATTCTTTATTACTCCTGCCAACATCATAAATAATATAAAAATCATAATAGGGGCTTGGGGAAGGGGGATAAGAGGTAGACAACCATTCCAATAACGATCTTGACCACCACATAGATTACACACATTCTATTTAAAAGATTGGATAGGTGTGCACAACTTTCTCTTTTGAATAGTATAGCAATTGACATCCAAGTGGGGTCCTTCAGAGTACTGATAAGAATATCCACCATCCAACCAATATCTATCCCAAGCTTCCATCTCAATAAGATTACCAAAATATTCAAAGGACAAAGCATTTATATTACAAAGAAATTAAAAAAATAAAAAATAAAATTTAAATAAATAAAAAGAAAATATAACCTAGAAAATTGTTAGTTTCTAAGTCCCCAAAAACGGCATCAAAAACTTGTTATGTCAAAATGCACATGCAAGTATACATGGTCGTACAAGTAATAGAGTGCCCCTTTTCAGAAAACGGATGTCAAACTCACAGGGACTTGTCAATGAACTATTTTACTAAATTATATTAAGTCTAACTATTTATTTAAGCGTGCCTAAAGAGTTGAATTAGTATTTATATGCTAAAAGTTGCAAAAGGTAAGAAATGAGATTGACTTACATTGATTGGGGAAATTCAAGGGCTGTAGGATATGTAATATCCTTCACTTTAGAATTCGATAGGTTCTTAAGCTATTGATTTATAAGATTAATAATACGATTATGATCTCTCTACTTCTAATCGCCTATCGCATTTGACAATCTAACTACATCATTGAGCAGAGATAGATTGAACCAATCATAGAGCATTAATCTATCATCTTATTTCGTAACCAAGCATGGTATACTAGATATATTTCTATCTTAGATACAAATCAATCTAACTTCTGACCTAGAAAGAACATGCTCCTTGCATTCCACATTGTATCCGTCTATTCCTCTCGAGAGTTCAAAAGCAGATAATAACTATATTCTAATGGTGATCAAGAATTAAAATATTAAAATCAAGAATACAAGAACAACTTTGAATGATAACCCATATTCATCTAAAGGTTTGATATTACAAATCACTCGTAGCCACAACCTTAGAACATAAGTTTTTGAGTGGCTCTTTTTAGGACCTGGATGTTGAACCCACAGAGACTTGTCGATTAAATATTTAATAAATTATACTAAGTTTAACTATTTATTTAACCGCTCATAAAGAGTGTGATTGGTATTTATATGCTAAAATTTGAAAAAAGTAAATAATGAGATTGACATACAATGATTGGAGAAATTCCAGGGCTGCAGTGTAAGCAGGTGTTCACGTGCAATATCTTTGAAGGACCTTGGAATTTGGAAAATGGAGTTAAAAGGAGATTTCTCAAAGTTGCAGCTTTTTGGGTCCTTCACGGAGCTCTTCACGAGTTATGGAAAGGACCATGGGCTGTGGAAAGCTACCATGGTAGAGTTCGGGAAATATGAGGAAAAGGGGAAAAGAGTCCACGACAGGGTTTATGAGGCATGGTGGAATCTATAGACCATATACCCATCCATGAACTTGATTCACCAAGACCCCAAACTCAAGTGGCAACCATAATTGGCTCCATGTCCCGTGGAGCTCTAGACAGGTCATAGTGGCCTCCGTAGAAGTCTACCTTTGAAGCCTGATTTTTCCCTCCAATTCATGACCATCACCACAGACTGTGGTGACTTTGATGGTCTATGGTGACCTCCCGACCAGGTGACCCATCCAATAATTTTAAAGTAGTGTTTTGGCCTGTTTCTCATTAGTTCATTAATGTAATTGGATGATTTTTAGGGATTAATTTTATTCTATTACATAACACAAACCCTCATAAATCCCTCATTCACTCCCATTCACCCTAAACATAAATCTTTTCTCTAAAATTTTCCTCCCAAGGTTCTTTTCTTCCTCAAGCAAGATTTCAAGGGTTTTCAAGTCCAAGTATCCAATTCAAGAGCATTTAGGGCTTCTATTATCTAATGTATGTGAGAATTCAACCATGGATCCTTCCATCCATGCAGTCCAGAGGTTTTTCTCCAAATTCTTCTTTCATGATTATCTTGTAGCCCTAATTCTTATGAAATTGCATTAGATCATCTCAAGTATGGCTTTTTTCTTTAATATTGACCTAATTATGCACAATTCAAATTATATTGCATAATTTCAAGTTGATTTGTATGGACCCATGTCATATGCTATTTTGAACTATGATTTTCTAAGGAATTATGATCATGATTTATAAAGGATTTTTTATGAATGATTATCAAGGACTTATAAATATCTCATGAAAGCAATGAATGATGATGAATAATGATTTCAATGATGTTACAAGGAAAGTATAATATTTGTGATGGGTTTTTCTCACACATTCATGTTAAAGATGGTGAAAGATTTTTTCACCTAATCACGGATTCATAAGGATTGAAAGGTTTTCTCATTATTGTAATAATCAATTATGTTAATGAGCTACTTTTATGACTATTTTTATGATGTTGGATTGGTGTCTATTATTACCTTTTCTAATGATGTTATGACTATGATTTATGATTTCTGTTGGGATATTAACTAAGCATCGAGAGAACTTTAAGGTGGGGTTCGATCCGGAAGCTCAAGTAGAGACCCAAGAAAATCTTAGTAGCAACCTTTAGTCCCTAATTATGTTACTCGTGTAGGTTTGTATTTATGGCCTAGCTAGTGGATCCACAAATAGCTCAATATTAAAGAAGGTTCTTACGGAGTCTACCTTGACAAGTAGCATCTCTCTCCTCGATGTGGAAGTTACTTCAGATTCCAGTTATAGCTTGCATAGTCTTGTATGTCAGTTCAAGGTCCTATCCCATATAAATGTATATGAAATGGTTTAAGTCTCATGATATTTATGATGCATTGACTACATGATTATGATATGGTATTCTAATATTTTCAAGTTTTACTCATATTTTTAAGATAGTCGTCATGCATCCCATGTTCATATTGTTTATGAACTATTATCATTATTCATGCATTTTTCTTGCATACTTAGTGCATTCCATATACTAACACATACTTTTACCTACATTGTATCATAATATAGGGTCCAACGATAATGCACCTCCCACTTATGGCAATAGTTTGATTACTACTTCCATTATTGGTGAGTCCTCATATTCCGAAGAAATGACACTTCTTGACTTCTTATATTTCTATGTCTTTTATTTTCATGTTGGTGAGCTAGGGGCATGTCATATGCCCCGTCTAGGCTAGTAGAGGCATGCTTAGAAGTTCATTGAGTATGTAGCTCCGATTATTTGGACGTATTATATGGAGCTTTCTTTCCATTGGAGATTTTCACTTTGAGACTTATCGTCCTCTTATGCTTTTATTAATGTCTTTTACTTAACTTATATATGTGATGTATTCTAAGAGGCTTGGTTGGAGTTTTTTAGTGTACTAATCATTGTGTCGCACCTAGGGCCTAGCTTGGGTCATGAAAAACTTGGTATCAGAGCATAAGGTTTAAAATGTTCTAGGGAGTTTAACATGCTGGGTCCAGTAGAGTCTTGTTCATTAGTATGAAGTGTGACATATCTATGAATAGAGGGCTATGAGGCATTTGAGAAACTTCACTTCTTTCATCATTCTCATGTTGTATGATAGAGTTGAACTCTAAGGCTTTTCCCACTAACGATTTATCTTTGCGATTACAGAATCATTCCTTTACGAAGAGTCCCCTCAAGAAGGAATGTTGAGGAGGATCAACAGGCTCTAAATGGTCTTTTAAATGAGCAAGTCTCTCATGCGAAGTTTCGAGCCACATTCCAAGTACTTTCCCAACCGTAGCACCCTAGAGAATAGGAAAGTGGAAGCTTCCATGAACCCAAATGTGGGTAAGGTGGCTAGCCGAGTTCGTGACTTTACCTGAATGAACCTTCTCGAGTTTTATGGCTCTAAGTTAGACAAGGATCCACAATAATTCATTAAGGACATTATTACTAAGATTGTGGATATAATGGTTATTAGTCCAGTGGAAAAGGCGGACTTGGAATCCTATCAACTCAAGGAGGTTGCACAAGTATGGTATGACTAATAAAAGAGTAAAGACGTAAAGATGATAGTCCATTAATTGGAAAGAGCTCAAGAGTGCTTTTCTTGATCGATTCTTTCCATTGGAGTTGATAGAAGAAAGGGTTTAATAATTCATCAATTTTCAACAAGGTAATATGAGTGTAAGGGAGTATGCCCTCAAGTTCACAAAGTTGTCAAAATATGCTCCCTTCATGGTTGCCAATCCAAGGGCTTATAAGAGCAAGTTCATTTTGGGTATGTTTGTCTTGGTGGTCAAAGAATGTAGAACCACTATGTTAATCAATGAGACAAAAATCTTGAGGCTTATGACACATGACGAACAAATAGAGGAGGAGAAGTTTAAAGAAAGATATAGAAGTCCATGAGGGCCCGAACCAATTATGGTAGATACTCTCATGGAAAGTTTGGGAATGGTGGTCGCCCTCAATTTCGCCAAAGGTAATCCAGCCAAAATTCTTCAAACACTATGGCTATAAAGTTCAACAAGGATAGGGTTCCCAACCCTAAGGTTCAAGGAGAAGCTCCGAGTGATCAAGTCATTCCTCCATGCAAGAAGTGTGGAAGGAGCCATAGAGAAGAATGCTTGGTGGGATTTGATACATGTTGTAGGTGTGGTAAGCTGGGTCATCAGAAGATGGATTATATAGGTGGTAGTCGACCCTAGGACCAGACTCAGTCTCAGACTACTATGAGCCAACCAAATTAGTGTGGTACTACTTCGGGTGGTAGTTAGCAGCAAAACAGATTTTATCCCCTCCAGACTCGCCATGAGTTAGAGGATTCACCCGATGTGGTGATTGGTATGTTAAAAGTCTTTGACTTTGATATTTATGCATTATTAGATCTTGGTGCTATTCTATCATTTGTTACTCATTATCTTGCAATAAAGTTTGTTGTTAGTTCCAAAATCTTGTTAGAGTCTTTTTAGTCTATACCCCTGTTGGTGATTTAGTTGTGGCTAAAAGAGTCTATAGAAATTGCCAGTTTCAATTTTTTATAAAATCACCTCAGTCGATCTTCTAGAGCTTGATATTACCAGTTTGATGTTAATCTTGGTATGAATTGGCTTCATGCAAGTTATGCTTCTATATTTTATAGAACCCGTGTAGTCAAGTTTTAGTTTCCTAATGAAACAATCCTAGAATGGAAATATAGTAATTCCATGTTTAAAGGTCAATTCATCTCGTGCCTTAAAGCTCGGAAAATTATTTCCAAAGATTGCATATATCATCTAGTATGGTTTAGGGATACGAATTTCAAAGCTCATATTCTTGAGTTAGTTTCAATTGTTAATGAGTTTCTGAAAGTATTTTCTGATGATCTCCCAAGTATCCCTCCCGAAAAGGAGATGGACTTTAGTGTTGATCTTCTTTTTGATATCCAACTCTAGTCCTCCTCACCATATGGCCTCGATAGAATTAAAAGAGTTAAATGATCAGTTGAAATATTTATCGAATAAGGGTTTTATTAGATCGAGTATCTCTCTATGGGGTGCTATGGTTCTCTTTATCAGAAACAAGGATGATTGTTTTCGTATGTGTATTGATTATTGGCAATTGAACAAGGTCACCATTAAGAATATGTATCCCATCCCACGGATTGATGACTTTTTCAATCAACTTCAAGAAGTGAGTTACTTTTCAAAGATTGATCTTCGATTGAGTTATCATCAACTCCAAGTAAGAGAATATGACATTCTGAAGATAGATTTTAGAACTCGGTATGGTCACTTTGAATTCTTGGTTATGTCTTTTGGACTAACAAATTCTCCTGCAACTTTATGTACTTGATGAATAGAATGTTCAACCAATATTTAGAAATGCTCGTTATTATGTTAATTGATGATTTATTAATCTATTCTCGAAGTAAGGATGAGCACGCCGATCATTTAAGGATTGTCTTGAAAATTCTGAAGGGCTGTCAATTATTTTTATAGTTTAGCAAGTGTGAGTTTTGGTTGAGGTCAATTGCTTTTATTGTCCATATTGTCTCCAGTGAAGGTATTATGGTGGATCCTAAGAAAACCGAAGTGATTAAGAACTGGCCTAGACCTTTGTCTCCTTCTGATATTTAAAGTTTTTTGGGCTTAGCCAATTATTATAGAGGGTTTGTGGAAGGATTCTCTTCCATTGCATCACCTTTGACTACTCAGACTTTGAATAAGGTAAAATCCAATGGTCTGAGGCATGTGAGAAAAGCTTTCAAGAGTTGAAAGATAGGCTTCTACTCTGGTGTTGACCTTATCGGAAGGGTCCGATGAGTTTGTTGTTTATTGTGATGCTTCAAGGATTGGTATTGATTGTGTTTTGATGCAAAATGGTAAAGTGACTTATTCTTCTGGGAAGCTCAAGATGCATGAAAAGAACTATCCGACTTGTGACTTAGAGTTAGAGGCGATTATGTTTGCCTTATAGATTTAGAGACACTATATTTATGGTGTCCATGTTGATGTGTTCACCGACTATAAGAGGTAATATGTATTCATCCAAAAGGACTTAAACCTTTGACAAAAGAGATGGCTTGAGTTGTTGAAAGACTATGATATGAGTGTGTTGTACCATATGGGTAAGGAAAATATGGTTGGTAATGCTCTTAGTAGATTGTTAATGAATATTGTTTCCCATTTTGAGAATGAAAAGAAAGATCTAGTTCTTAAAGTTTATAGACTAGCTCATTTAGATGTTCGCTTGGTGGATTTGGAGGATGGTGGTGTTGTTGTCCAAAATAGTTTTTAATCATCCTTTGTGGAGGATGTTAAGGCAAGACAAGATAGTGATCCTACCTTGGTTGAGTTGAAAAAAATGGTTGTTGAAAAAGCCATTGATTCTTTCTCCCAAGGGGGATATGGAGTGCTTAGATATCAAGGTTGATTGTGTGCTCCTGATGCTGATGGCTTGAGGGAAATGATATTGTATGAGGCTCATAGTTCGCGGTATTTTATTCATCAGGGTTCCATAAAGATGTATAGAGATTTGAGGGAAGTGCATTGGTAGAATTATGAAGAAGGATATTGCTAAGTTGATGGCTAATGTCCTAATTGTCAACAAATGAAGGTTGAGCATAAACAAATGGGAGGTTTAGCTCAAGATATTGAGATTCCTACTTGAAAGTGGGAAGACTTGAATATGAACTTCATTACATATGACGACCTAAATCTAGGGCCTAGATGTGAGATAGTAATTGGAATTATGAGGGATCCCAACCATACATAAGGTAAATAAACTTAATAATATAAGAGGAATTAACAACTCAAATAGAAGCCTGAGAGATAGGAATACTCAACAAGTGCCCAAAATAGACTACATCAAAGTAACATCAAAACATGCCTTTAAGTTTATGCTTGATGGGGGCTTAGGACAAGTTCCTATCTCACCCGAATCATAAGAAGAAAGTCAAAGTAGCAATGTTAAAAGAAAGTCATGTCCTCGATGAAATGAGGACTCACCAACTCTTTGATAACTAAAGTAACTCTAGCCACGAATAGAATGGTTGACATCCACCCCTACATTATGAGATAAAATAGGCAAAATATGTGTTAGTACATAAAAGGTACTAAGTATGTAAGATATACATGAATAAGTAATAGGACATGAGTAATATGACATAAGATGAATGACTAACATAATGAACATGAGCAAAGCTTAAAAATCATTTGAAAACGTATGAAAACTTATGGTCAATGCATCATAAAACTTCATAGAAAATCTCATAGATTAACATTCAACTTGTGTGGTATAAGACCTTTAACCAGTATTTTAAGACCATACGAGCTTCAACATAGAATTTGATGTAACTCCCACATCGAGAAGGGAAAGGCTACTTGCCAAGGTAGACTCCGTGAGAATAATTTTGACTTTGTGAGCTATATGTGGATCCACTAGTCAGGTCATAAAGGCAACCTATGTGGGCAACGTAGTTTAGGACTTTAGGTTGCTATTACGATTTCCTTGGGTAACTAACTGCATTACCAGACTGAATCCCACCTAGAAGTCCTCTCGGTGCTTAGTCAATATCCCAACGGAATTCATTAAAACATGATCATAAATTTTATAGGGAAATATAGTAACTACCTATTGATCCATCTTTATAAAATACATTAGGAGTCGCTCATTAACTTTAGTGATTCATAGGAATCCATAACTTCAGTGAAAATTGTCCTTATCACCATCTTTAAACATGATTGTGTGAGAATTATACTTATCACACCATAATATCTATCTTGAATCATAATTGTTCATCATAATAACTTTCATCATTAAATTGTAATCTCAACTTCATTCATAAAAACTTTCTTTGAAAATCATTGAATTCATAATCAACTCATGAAAATCATCTAAAACGTCATAATCATAATTGGAAATAACTTTATGCATGGGTATTCATAATTCAACTTAAAATGATGCAATTCATATAGAAACATTCTTGGAATAATCATTGATAACAATTCAAAATGAAATTGAAACAACCCAATGCAATTCATCAAACTAGGATTCATTAACAATTTGAAATTGAATAATAACTTTAAGGAAACTTTGGTAATCCATGGATAAAAGGAACCCACGGATAAATCCCACATACATTGATTGAAATCACTAAGAATTGAAGAGAAACCTTGATAAGAATCTGAAATCCTAGCTTGAAACTCGAAGAAGAACCTTGAGAGAATTGAGTTCTTGCCTTAGAGAAATTTGAAGAGTGATTTAGAATAGAGGGAAAATTGAAGGGTTAGGTATATATATAGAGAGTTTTAACTTTCCATAATAGTGTCTAAGTACATTAAACTGAACTTGGGGAAATGACATGAATACCCTTTATTAAATCCAAAACTTGTCCCTATGACTTGGTTCCTATGAATTGTAGGAGAAATGACGAGTCTTCAAGACAACTCGTCCTGCAGGTCCCTTAAAACCTACAATTTTGGAGTCTCTAAATGTTTTGTTGTTATGATTATGAGTTGTAATCTTGACTCATCTCGTAGGTCTAAAACCCTGCAAATTTGAGGGTCCCTAGTCCCTGAAGTTGTGAAATAATCCATCCTTATGCTCATCAACATGACTATGAGTCATAATGTTGATTCGTAGGACTCCTATTGATTTTGGTTTTGGAAAGTGCTCGAAAGGTCACTCTACGACTCACTTTTATGAGTCGTAAAAAGTTCTATGAGTTGTAGAGTGACTCATAAATATTAGGCTAGTCCAAAATTTAGATTTTTTTCCTTGGTTCTAACTTTTTAAATTCCAGAGTCTTACATTACACATTTTTCTCACACCCGCAGGTAACATGTTTCTATTTAGGTTGTTTTTGACTGAATGATTAAGTTAACTTATTTTCTTCCCATTAAGACTTCTTATTCAATCGAGGACTATGCTAGGCTTTATATCCATGAGTTTGTTAAACTTCATGGTGTTCCATTATCTATCATTTCGAATCAAGATACCCAATTCACATCTTAGCTTTAGAGATCTTTCCAAAAGAGTCTTGGCACTCAAGTTAAGCTTAGCACAACTTTTCACCCTCAGACTGATGGTAAAGCCGAGCATACTATTCATACCTTGGAAGGCATGTTGAGAGCATGTGTGATTGTCTTCAAAGGTAATTGGGATGATCATTTGCCATTGATTGAGTTTGATTATAACAATAGCTACCATTCTAGTATTCAGATGGCTCCATTTGAGGCCCTACATGGTAGGAGGTGTAGGTCTCCTAGTGGAAGGTTTGGAGTTGGTAAGGTTGCCTTGATTGGACCTGAGTTGGTGCATGAGGGTATGGAAAATATTAGACTTATAGACAAAGATTAAAAATTGCCCAAAGTCGACAAAAGTCCTATTCAGATGTGAGGAGAAGGGAATTTAAATTTGAGGTAAATGATTGGGTTTACTTGAAAATCTCACCCATGAAGAGTTTGATGCATTTTGGCTAAAAGGGGAAGCTTAGTCCCCACTATGTAGGCCCATATTAGATCTTGTGGTAGATTGGCAAGGTGGAATATGAGTTGGGTTTGCCTTATGAATTGACATCGGTGCATTTGGTATTTCATGTTTCCCTATTGAGGCAGTATGTTGGTGATCCTTGCTTCCATTGTGCCTTTGGATAACATTGGTGTGAAAAAGAGTTTGTCCTATGAGGGGGTTCTAATTGAGCTTCTAGTCTGGTAAGTTAGAAGGTTGAGGACAAGGAAGTTGCATCTGTTAAGGTGTTATGGAGGAACAAAGAGGTTGAAGGTTCCATATGGGAAGTTAATCCATGTGTTTAAGTCATTCTCATGTTTTCATATGCATTCATGTTGATAAAATGAGTTTTAAAGTCATATTTTGCTCGGGATTAAATATTTCATGTTTTTATACATTCTGATATGTTTTACATTCATTTTGGGTTGCTATGTATCTTTTCTACTCCATTCATATTAGTTTGATCCCCATTCGAGAACGAATGTTCCTAAGGAAGAGATATTGTAAAACCTTGGAAGTTTGAAAGTAAGAAAGTGGAATTAAAAAAGGATTCTCAAAGTTACAGTTTTTGGGGTCCTTCACGGGGCTCTTCACGAGCCTTGGAAAGGACCATAGGCCATGGAAGGCTATCATGGTGGTGCTAAAAATTAGACGAAATGGGGGAAAGAGTCCACAATAGGGTTTAAGGAGCGTGATGGGCTCCACGGAGCATAAATCAGTCTATGAACTTGATTCCTCAAGACCCCAGACTCAAGTGACGACCATAATTGGCTCCAGATCCATGGAGCTCTACACAGGTAGTAGTGGCCTCCTTAGAAGTCGACCTATGAAGCCTAATTTTTACCTCTAATTGACGACCATCACCACAAACCATGGTGAATTTGACGGTCCGTGGTGACCTCCGGTCCAAGTGACCCATCTAATGATTTTAAAGGGGTGTTTTGGTCTTCTCTCCATTTGTTCATTGATGTATTTGGACGGTTTTGGAGATTAATCCTATTCTATTAAATATCCCAAACCCTCTTAAATCCCTTATTCACTTCTATTTACCCTAAACATAAATCTTCTCTCTAGAAGTTTCCTCCCAAGGTCTTGTTCTTCCCCAAGTAAGATTTCAAGGGTTTTCAAGTCCAAGTCTCCAATTCAAGAGCATTTAGGGCTTCTATTATCTAAGGTATGCAGGAATTCATTCACAAATCCTTCCATTCATGAAGTCCCATGGTTTTTCTCCAAATTCTTCTTCTATATTTATCTTGTAGCTTTAATTCTTATGAAATTGCATTGGGTCATTTCTATTATGGTTTATTTTATTATTATTGATCTAATTATGTAAAATTCAATTTACATTGCATGATTTCAAGTTGAATTTAATGGACTATTTGATATGTTATTTTCAAGTGTGATTTTAAGAAATTATGGTCATGATTTATAAAGGATATTTTTTATGAATGATTATTAAGGACTTATAAATGTCTCATGAAGGCAATGAATGATGATGAGTTTTGATTTCAATGATGTTACAATTAAAGTATAAAGGTTGTGATGGGTTTTCCTCACACGTTCATGTTAAAGATAGTGAAAGGTTTTCTTACCTAATCACTGATTTAGAAGGATTGAAAGATTTTCTCATTATTGTATGAATCAATCATGTTAATGAGCTACTCTTATGAATATTTTTATAATATTGGATTGGTATCTATTATTACCTTTCCTAATGATGTTATTACTATGATTTATGATTTCCGCTGGGATATTGATTAAGAATTGAGAAACATTTAGGGTGGGGTTCAATCTGAAAGCTCAAGTAGCAACCCAAGCGAATCATAACTTTAGTCCCTAACTACGTTGCCCGCGTAGTTTTTCCTTTATGGCCTAGCTAGTGGATCCAAAAATAGCTCAATGTTAAAGAAGGTTCTCATAAATTCTACCTTGGAAGGTAGCCTCTCTCTTCTCGATGTGAGAGTTATATCAGATTCCATGTTATAGCTAGCATGGTCGTATATGTCGGTTAAGGTCCTATCCCACACAAAGGTATATGAAATGGCTTAAATTCTCATGATGTTTATGATGCATTGACCACATGATTATGATATGGTATTCAAATATTTTCAAGTTTTACTCATGCTTTCAAATTATTGGTTGTGCATCCCATGTTCATGTTGTTTATGCCCTGTTATCATAGTTCATGCATGCTTCTCAGATACTTAATGCATTCTATGTACTAACGCATACTTTTACCTATATTGTATCATAATGTAGGGTCTGATGATCACATACCTCCCACTCGTGACTAAAGTTTGATTACTACTTCTATTGTTGGTGAGTCCTCATGTTCCGAGGATGTGACACTTTATGACTTTTTATATTGCTGTCCCTTTTATTTTCATGTTGGTGAGCTAGGAACATATCTTATGCTCCATCTAGGCTAGTAAAGGTATGGACATACATTAAGTATGTAGTTTTGCTTATTCGGACGTATTATATGGATCTTTTTTTCCATTGGAGATTTTCAGTTTGAGACTTATCTTCCGCTTATTCTTTTAATAATATCTTTCACTTACCTTATGTATATGATGTATGCTAAGAGACTTGGTTGGAGTCCCTAGGGGTTCGAATTGCTGTTTCACATCTAGGGCCTGATGTGTCCCCAAAATAAGACATTTACGATGCATAAAACATATAGTTATTGTAAGTTCTGAAGTGCATTTTGTTAGTTTGATATGCTCTTTTATTTAGTTTTTAGGGAAATTGAAGTGCGTTTGAGTTGATGATCTTTGGATTGATTTATATGGACATGAGAGTAAATGTTGATTGAGAAAGCATCTTGTTGTTGAGAAGAGAGAACAAGGAGAGAAAGATACTCAAGAAATTCTAAGTTGACTTGATCTTGGTGAGGTTTTGCGACAACTGTCAAGGAGAATTCAAGGAACAAACTTCACCATGGCATAAAGTACCTTGTACTGGATGTTTGGAGGATGAAATCACCATGTTTTGACTAGGGGTGCAAACCACAAGATCCTTCAAGGGCCGTGGTGCACACCACTGTCTGTGAAGGGAAGCCTCCAATCATGAAGAGAGCTTCAAGGAAGGTAGCAAAAATGTGGCTATGGCACATACCAAGGAAGCACCACCACGAGCCGTGGTGCTCACTATTGGCCATGGTGGGTGATTTAGTGGGGTGGACTGCCACCAAAGCCAAGTAAAATACCATGAAGCACAACTACGAGCCATGGTACTCACCACTGGCCGTGGTGGTGTCCGTCCAGAGGCAACTCAAGCCCAACAACTTTGCTTTCCTTGTTCGTTCAGGAGTAGCTTTTAACTTTTATAAATACCTACCTTCGTTATATTTTTAAGGTACACTTTTCCAATGCTTTTCCTACTTTTGTAAGGATACATTACATGTTTTAAACTCTATTTTCATCATTGATTCTTGTACCTTATGCGCTTGGACAGATTTGGGATCAAGCACACAAACTTGGTTTCGTTTGGTTTTAGTTTTGGTGATTTGAATCTAAGTCTTATTCTTCAATTGGGAGTTTGATTTATTATTATTTGTAAGTCTTATTTACATGTTTTATCCATGTTTTATTGATTTATTCATCATGATTATGTGAGACTAATCCCACAACTAAAATTGTGGGAACCATGATGACTTAACTAGTTGGGCAAACGTAGAATTGATTTTCGTAATTTGTTTCTGCATGTATTGTGATTTTTTTATTCAAAAGTCTTTCTTAGTGAGTGTATGCATTGAGAACTTACCCATATTCATTGCTTGCTTGAGAGGGAGGTAGTGATTAGGAAAAGAATATTATAACAAAAATTCGAAGAGTTTGGCTTCGAAAGAAGGGATAAACTTCGTTTAAGTTACTTGAGACCAGAATAAGTTAGTACTCTAAGATCCAGGGTGAGAGTTAGTATAGCATACATTCTGAGATTGGGAGGATATGAATGAGATACGTCTAAGAAGGACCAGGAGGTGAGTTAGATGTTACCTAACTCACTAGATTTTGCATGCAATACATTGAATCGATATCATGAATACGAGTGGTCTATTAAGTTATATGTCTTGGGGATCATAACCCTAGTCTAGTCTTCATATTGTTTACAACCTTAATCTTGTTTACTTTTTATTACATTGTCATTTGTTCTTAAATCAAAACCAAAACCCTCACTTTTACTGTATGTTTCTTTATTTTCGGGAATAACTACTGCAACTGACTAGTGATAGCTAATAGATTTTCTTCAACCTATTCCATGAGGGATCAACCCCAACACTTAGTTGGGTAAAAAATACTGCTAACGATCATCTATATTTCTTTTGAAAGATGTAATTGAACGTTATCAAGGCCTAGCTTGGATCATGACAATCCTTCACTTTAGAATCCGATAGGTTCTCAAGCTATTGATTTACAAGGACAATAATATGATCATGATCTTTTGACCTCTAATCGCCTACCACAATTGTTCACAATTAACAATCTAACTACATCATTGAGAGGGGATAGATCGAACCAATTGTAGATCATTAAGATGTCATCTTATTTCATAACCAAGCATGGTATACTAGGTATTTCTCCATCCTAGATACAAATTTATTTAAGTTCTGACCTAGAATGAGCACCCTCCTTGCATTCCATGTTCTATCCAACTATTCCTCTCTCAAGTTCAAGAGTGAAAAATAAATATATTTTAATGGTGATAAATATAAAAATATTAAAATCAATAACATAAGAACACCTTTGAATGATAACCCATCTTCATCTAAAGAGTCGATATTACATAATCACTCGTAGCCACAACCCTATAACACAAGTTCTTGAGTGACTCTTTTTAGGAGTCAGATATCGAACCCATAGGGACTTGTTGATTAACTATTTTACTAAATTATACTAAGTATTACTATTTATTTGAGTGCAACTAAAAAGTTTGATTGGTATGTATATGCTAAAAGTTGCAAGAAATAAATAAAGAGATTGACTTATAATAATTGGGGAAATTCAAGGGTTGCAGCTTAAGCAAGAGTTCACGTGTAATATCCTTCACTTTAGAATCCAATAGGTTCTCAAGCTATTAATTTACAAGGTTAATAATATGAACATAATATCTCGATCTCTAATCACCTACTACAATTGACAATTTAGCATATCATTGAGAGGAGATAGATTGACCAATCATAGAGAATTAAGTTATCATCTTATTTCTTAACCAAACATGGTATACAAGGTATATTTCTATCCTAGACATAAATCTATGTAACTTTTGACCTAGAAAGAATAAGCTCCTTGCATTTCACATTCTTTTCCTCTAATCCTGTTTCGAGTTCAAGAGTAGACAATAAAAATATTCTAATGGTGATCAAACATTTAAATAGTAAAATCAAAATTACAAGAACAACTTTAACCAATAACCCATCTTAATCTAAAGAGTTGATATTACATAATCACTCATAGCCACAACCCTAGATCAAAGGGATTTAACCGGTAATGATTCCAATAATACTTGTATGGATTGAAGAATTCATACACAAAATAAAGTAACGAAAGGAGGCAAAATATAATCTTAAAAAGAGCCTCCCAAGTCGTCCAAAAAGTATTCTTATAAATATTAGAAAAGAAACTCCTTAGAAGAGCCGCCATCCAAGCGTGAACACTTTCGTTTAAGAGAATATTTTTGGTGTAGAAAGTCTCAAATTCAGGATCTTCCATTGCATGAATTTCCTGAGAAATGAAGTCATATAATAAAAATGAGTCTATTTACAAGCTTGAAAAAATGCAGCAAAATTCTGGGATGCAAGTCCACGATATAGAGTCAATACGGACCTGCCTATTTTCTTACCAAGGCCTTATCTGTGGCATGGAGACAATACATACTTCTTAGTCCCAAAATCTCCCTAAGCCCATTTTTAACTTCAATTGCGACACAGAGACAATATGGAGCTGGGTTCTTTTTTTTTCTGCTCTTTCCTTTATTTCTTCAAGGCTTGTGTCATTTGCTTCTTCACTTCCATTTTCTTTAATTATGTTCTTGCCGTTTTGTGCTAATTTTACAAGCTTTCGAACCAACAAATACCTAATCATATTGGTTAGCTAAAATGCATGAACACGACTCAAATACTCTCAATATAATGGAATTTGCTTTTAAAATTAACTTAAAACATGGGTTTCACTTGGCTTTTAATCATATAAATACACCCAAGATCAATCATTCTCCACTAAGAATGTCAAGAAGTCAGGACCAAAGAAAGTAGATTTTTTTGATGTTTGCTACATCGTAGATTCTATTTGCCAGATTTATTTTCCTTTATTTCTTCCCGAGGTCATTTATTATTTCCCTAGATGACTCACATTCCCTTTTATAAGAATAAATATTTTCTAAAAAATTCAATATTGTCTGATTCAATTACTGTATTAACATGAATTTTGGAATTTTCTGATTTATAAACCATAAACGGATATGTTTTGATATTAGTTGCATATCCAATGAAAATGCAATCAACAATTTTTGGTTCAATTTTAACTTTTTTGGATTTAGGAACTTGCACTATCACTAAACACCCTTACACTTTGAAATATTTTAAGTTGGTGTTTTGTAACACCCAAAAATATTATAGCTCAAATAAGATTAGAAAAGCTTAGAAAAGAAATTAAGTTTTGTAGAAGTTTGACTTTTATAGACACCATCTACAGCCAGTAGTAGCAATCACGGACCGTAGATGGGCCCGTGGAATCGAGCTCCTGAAACTGGAAAACTTAACCTGAGTTTCACGGATCGGACTATGGGTAGTAGACACTTTATGGATTGTAGAACGATCCATTAAATAAAGTCTTGAGACTTGAATTTTTAGTCTGACTTTTACGGACCATTCTAAGGTCCGTAGAAGTGATTACAATCCGTAGATGGCCTATGGAGTGAACTCCTAAAACAATGTTCTAAGCCTGATTTCTATTGATTGTGCAGGACGGTACATTAAAGTGTTTATGACCCATAAAAGGGTCTATAAACCAAAAGACCAGAAACTCAAAAATTTCAGCCAACTTTCTACGATTGGATTCTACGGTCCATATAAGTTTCTACGGGCCATAGATGCCCCCTGTAGATGGCTTCTGTTAGTTTTTAAGAGAGGTTATTTTATTCTTTTTTTCACCCTTTCTAAGGCTAAACTTAGATGTTTTTACACCTAATTAAGTTAATTCAGTTTAGTTCAGTCAATATGGTCCCATAATTATTCCCAAGACTTAGAGCAAGATTCAAAAGGAGAATTCTAGGGTTTCAAGTGCATTTTTCTAGGTTCTTCAAGAACTTATTCTTCTAATGTAAGACTATTCATAGTGTTGTATTAAGTTACTCCTCATTTCCTACATCTAATTCGGTTTGTAATGTTTAAATTTTGGGTTTATACCCTAATTCTTCTTGAATTTTGAATGGGTTTATTCCTTTTCATTATATTTTGATTTCATTATCAATGTGGTTATAATTTTCATGTAGTTTAATCCTTGAATTGTTATTCATACTTATTCTATCAAACGAACCCTAAGTAGATGAGAATTGTTTGAAAGCTCTTGCTTAATTATTTTCATCTATTGTAACACTCCATAGTATTCTAACTAAGATTATTATAAGAGCCAAGAAACAAAATTGAAAAAAATAAAATTGCGGACAAGGTCCGGTCCTGGACCTTGGCAAAAATTTTGGTCCGGTGAAATTTTTGAGACAGTGAAGTGCACAATGTATTGCATCACTGAGAAGGAAAAATTTGTTAAAACTGAATTTAGGAAACTTGTCTGCGTCGCAGACCTAGATTCAAATTTTGCCCATTGCCAGTTTTTATGAGGGACAAACTTATCTTTTTTCCACCTTTCCCAAACTTAATCCAATATATTTTGGGACCAAAATTTATCCCTTATCAGTATCCAATGGTTTTTTCTCTCATTAGTACCAAAAACCTTTTGAGAGTAGAATTGAAGAGAAGAGGAGAAGCTACGGTTCAAGGATTTCCAGCCTAATCTTCCATTTTCGCATAACAAATCTTCGTTCCAGCTATGTAAGGCGATCATAACATTGGAATGAGTTCATTCTCATGCCCTACATCCCTATACAGTCAAGTTAAGTTTTAAGATTGAGTTTTTAATTTCAATAATGCGAATTCTTGAGTTATCTATATAATTTCCATTGTGTTCTTGTGTATATTCAAATATACCTTGATGAGCTTCTTGAGTTGAGTTATTGAGATTATGGATTCATGTTTGCACTCACATGAACCCTAGTTATGTTTTGCATTAATTATTTTATACAGTATTTGTATTAAAGAATAAGTAATTATTTTTATCATTTAATTAAAATATAGCTTGAGCCTGAGTTGAGTTTGAGAAGCCTTCGATTTATTATTTTTAGCATGAGTTAAAAGTCTCTTAATTACTATTTTGAGCATGAGCATTATTGAGTATAAATGAGTTGAGCATTTTTAAATATCTATTTTGAGATTGAATTGAGAAGTCAAATCATTTCATTAAATACATTTATTGAGTTGAGATTATGGCTATTTTACAGAGAAAAAGTGAGTTGAGTTTTGAGTCAAGTCCAGAAAAGACTAAATGAGTTAATTGAGTGGTTACACTCACTTGAGGTATGAGCATAATGAATATATTTTGGGAGTACTATTGAGCATCAATTTGGATAAGAGTATAGAACAACTTGAACCCCATAAACTACCTAGTCAGTGTAGGATATGATCGTGCTGTTAATTCGGGCGACTCCTCATTTTTTCCAAAAGAGGAATTTTATCATGGATCCAATGAGGTCATGTCCCTTACTCTGGCAAGGTATTAGATGGATGTGGAAATGACATTGCTTTGTTGTATCATCACTAGCTTATAAGTGATGATTGTCAGTTAGAGAATCTCTATAATGAGTAAATTTGTTACTTTATATGAATTACATCTACTTACTAATAATTTATAGAGTATTGGTTTACTCATATTTCATGCCTTATTTTGAGTTAAGTTATTTTCAACATCTATCCTATTGAGTACTCGGGCATGTTTTCTTCCTACCTTTTTACATACTCGTACATTTTATGCACTGACGTTATTTGGCGTGCATTGTTTCATGATGCAGACACAGGTGATAGAGATCCTCAACAAGTGCATCATTGAAGGCCAGATTTCTATCCAACTTTGGGTGAGACCTCCTTGCATTCGAAGGATTTCATTTATTTCAGTTATTTTACTTTATCTTACTAGTCATTTGAGGTAGCCTTGGGCTTGTATCGACACCTTTCTAGTAGTGAGTTAGAGGCTTCATAGACAGAGTAGAGTGGAGTCAGTATGTTTACTTCCTAGTCTGTTTTGAACTATAACTTCATTTATTGAAATACGATGTTGAGTTATGGTTATTTTGAGTATTTTAGATATTCTTTATATGCTCATTGATGTTGATGTTTTAAATGCCCACTTGAGTTATCTTTTCTTTGAGTTGAGTCTTTCGCTGAGTGAGTGATCTAGGTCAATAGTTCACTTTGGACCAATAATGGTTTGCAAGTGCTGACCACATCAAGGGTGTAAACTCAAGGCATGAAAAACTTTGTATCAGAGCCCAAAGTTGAAGAGTCATAGGGTGTTTATGATGTCGAGTCTAGTAGAGTCCTTATTATCAGTGTGAAAAGTGCCATATCTATAATGGGAAGGCTACAGGAATTTTAGGGATTGTTTCATTTCTTTCACACTTCAGATCATGCGATAGAGTTTAACTCTATAAAGTCTCCTCTTAACTCATGCATTTGTATTTTTCAGATCATGCCTCCAAAAAAAACCTTGAGCTAGAGGAACATGGCCGACAATGAGATTCCACTATAGTTCAAAATGCATACCCGGAATCGAGCCCTAGCAACTGAGAATAGTAATGAGATTATGACTCAAGAGGTTCCACCAACTGCTCAGCCTGCTATGACTTCAGAGGCAGACCTTATGAGAGTTATCTCTATGCTCAACCAGTTGATAGTTGCACAATCTGGTCGTCAGAGTACCTCTATTGCGAGCTCTAGTTCTCAAGAGACATCTATTGCTATAAGAATTACAGAATTCTTGAGGATGTATCTACCAGTCTTCACAGGGTCCAAAGTTGAGGAGGATCCACAAAATTTTATTGATGAGATGTGAGAAATATTAAAAGCTATACATGTTATTGAGGTTAGGAGAGTTAAGCTTATTTCCTATCAGCTCAAAAATGTTGTTAATGTCTGGTACAACCAGTGGGAGGAGAGTCGTAGTAAGGATGCTGAGCTTGTAGTCTAGGATGAGTTTGAGAGTGCATTTCTTGATCACTTATTTTTACAAGAGCTGGGAAGTAAAAGTTGAAGAGTTCGTGAATTTGAAACAAGAGGGTCTGACTATGAAATAGTACAATCTTAAGTTTATTCAGTTGTCTATATATGCTCCAGAGATGGTTCCTGACACAAGATCCAAGATGGGGAAATTTGTGTCTGGTTTAGGCAAGCATATTAAGAAAGAGTGCAAGGCTACCCTGTTACTCTCAAATATGGATATTTCCAGACTTATGGTCTATGCACAGTAGGTTGAGGAAGAAAAGAAGAAGGATAGAGAGAAGCACTTGAGCAAGAAGGCCAAGTAAGCAAGATATGAGCCTAGTCATCAGAAATAAGGTAACGGTAATAGGTTCTTCTTTTAGAAAAGGTCTTCTAGTTATGCACTATCTTCAGCAAGTGCCCCACTCCCAACACCAAAATGATCAAAGGTCATAGGGCAATTAGAACTTTAAAGTGTGGGGTTCACAGTCCAAGGAAAGTGTGGCCCAAGGTCCTTTGCTGAAGCCGCCTTATGGTAAGTATGGTAAGCTCCATTTGGGAGAGTGTCGTGAGGGCATAAATAGGTACTACAAGTATGGCCAAGGGGGTCACTTCCATAGAGAGTGTATGATGGAGAGATAGGGTGATGGGGGCAGTAAGGTCCAATCTTCTTCTGCAGCACCACCAGGCAGAGTTGTCCAGAGAGGTGCTACTTCAGGATCAGGCAGAGGAGAAAACCATCTGTATGCTATGGCTAGTCACCAACATCAGGAGAACTCGCCAGACATTGACACTGGTATGCTTCGAGTATTTTCTCATGATGTTTATGATTTACTTAATCTGAGTGCAAGTTTGTCCTTTGTGACTCCTTATATAGTGGTTAGGTTGGGATCCATCCCATACATCTTTTTGATACTTTTGGTATCTCTACTCTAGTTGGTGAGTTCATTCTTAGAAAAAGAGTCTATAGAGATTGTGTAGTTGACATCTATCACAGAGATACCATGGCTGACTTAGTTGAATTAGAAATGGTTGATTTTTATGCCATTCTAGGCATGGACTGGCTTTATGCTTGTTATGCCATAGTTGATTGTAGAACCCGAGTTGTTAAGTTCCATCTTCCTATTGTACCTATCATAGAGTGGAAGGGTATTCCTACAGTACCTAAGGGTCAATTCATTTCATACCTTAAGTCCATCAAGTTAATCTCCAAAGGGTGTATCTACCACATAGTTCGAGTTAAAGATACTAGTGTAGGGACACCATTCCTTCAGTCAGTTCCAGTTATTAATGAGTTTTTGGAGGTCTTCCCTGATGATTTTCCTAGAGTCCTTCCTAATAGAGAGATAGACTTCGACATAGATTTTCTCTCCGATACTCAACCTATTTTTATTCCACTATATAGAATGGCTCCGATAGAGTTAAAAGAGCAGTTAAATGACCTTCTGGATAAGGAATTCATTAGGCCGAGTGTCTCACCTTGGGGCGCTCCTATACTATTCATGTGAAAGAAAGATGGTTCCTTAAGAATGTGTATTGACTACCATCAGTTGAACAGAGTTATCATAAAGAATAAGTATCCTCTCTCGAGAATCGATGATTTGTTCGACCAACCTTAAGGTGCCATTTGTTTCTCTAAGATAGACCTTAGGTCAGGCTATCATCAGTTGAAAGTGAAAGAAAGTGACATCCCAAAGACAACTTTTAGAACTAGGTATTGTCACTATGAGTTCCTAATTATGTCCTTCGGTTTGACTAATGCTCTTGCAATATTTGTGGACCTCATAAATAGAGTGTTCAAGTAGTACCTAGATATGTTTTTATCATATTTATTGATGACATACTGATCTATTCGAGGAATGAAGAGGAGCATGCCAACCATCTCAGAATTGTTCTTCAAACTCTCAAGAAAAATGAGTTATATGCTTAGTTTTTAAAGTGTGAGTTTTTTCTTGAATCCATGGCTTCTTAGAACATATTATTTTTGTGATTTCATTCAAATTGACTCGCAAAAGATTAAATCCATATAAAACTAGATGAGGTCCACATCCCCGACTAACATAAGAAGTTTCTTGGGTTTGGCTGGCTATTATAAGAGATTTGTAGAAGGATTTTCATCCGTATCGTCACCATACACCAAGTTGACTCATAAAAAGACTAAGTTTCAATGGTTCGATGCTTGTGAGAAGAGCTTTCAAGAGTTGAAGATGAGGTTGACTACTGCTCCATTTTTTTCACTAATCTAGAGAACAAACAATTTCATTATATATTGTGATGCTTTCATAGTTAGATTGGGTTGTGTGTTGATGCAAAAAGGCAAAGCCATAACTTATACTTCCAGTCAACTTAAGATTTACAAGAGGAATTATCCGACTCATGATCTAGAGTTGGCAGCGGTAGTATTTGCTCTCAAGATTTGGCATCATTACCTTTATGGCATGCATGTTGATGTGTTCACAATTTACAAGAGCTTGTCATATGTGTTTATCCAAAAAGAGATAAACCTAAGATAGAGGAGATGGCTTGAGTTGCTCAAAGATTATGACATAAGTATTCTCTACCATCTAGGTAAAACTAATGTTGTTGCTGATGCTCTTAGCAGGCTTTTCATAGGGAGTACAACTCATGTTGATGAAGAGAACAAAGAATTATCCAAAGAAGTGCATAGACTTGCACGATTAGGAGTTCATCTTGTGGACTCTAATGAGGGAGGTGTGGTTGTTCAAAATGGGGTTGAATCTTCTTTAGTCACTGAAGTAAAGGAAAAGCAGGATTAAGATCATATTCTCCTCCAATTGAAAGATGATGTTCATAAGCAGAAAGTAATAGCTTTTGCCAAATGGGGAGATAGAGTATTGATATATCAAGGTAGATTATGTGTTCCAAGTATTGACGGTCTTCGAAATAGAATAATGGCAGAGGCCCATAACTCTAGGTATTTCATCCATCCAGATTCTACAAAAATGTACCACAACTTGAGAGAGGTCTATTGGGGAATAGTATGAAGAGATACACAGCAGAGTTTGTATCAAAGTCCCCGAATTACCAATAAGTCAAAGTTAAGCATCAAAAGCCTTATGGTATAGCTCAGAATATAGAGTTGCCAAGATTGAAATCAGAGTTTGTATCTAAGTCCCCGAATTGCCAACAAGTCAAAGTAAAGCATCAAAAACCTTGTGGTATAGCTCAGAATATAGAGTTTCCATAATGGAAGTGGGAGATGATCAATATGGATTTCATTACAGTTTTACCCCGATCTCGCAAATAATATGACTCTATTTGGGTGATTGTGGAAAGGATGACTAAATCAGCCCACTTCTTACCCGTGAAGACTACAGATTCAATAGAGGATTATACAAGGTTTACATTAGAGAGATAGTCAGACTGCATGGATTTCCCTTGTCCATCATCTCAAACAGAGGTAATCAATTTAGTGCTCGATTTTGGAAGTCGTTCCAGAAAGGTTTGGGTTCGAAGTTAAATCTTAGTACCACTTTTCATACACAGACAGATAGTCAGTCAAAGCATACAATTCATACCCTTGAGGTTATGTTGAGAGCGTGCGTTATCGATTTTAAGAATAGTTGGGATGACCATTTGCCATTTATCGCTTATAATAACAACTTTTATTCAAGCATTCAAATGGCTCCATATGAGGCTCTTTATGGGAGGAGATGTAGATCGCTAATTGGTTGGTTTGAGGTTGGTGAAACTGAGTTCATAGGGCCAAACTTAGTTCATTAGGTTATGGAGAAAGTGAAGATTATACAAGAAAGGTTGAAAACTGCATAAAGCCATCCAAAATCATACTCTGATATTAGGAGAAGAGACTTGGAGTTTGAGGTCATAATTGGGTGTATTTAAAAGTTTTGCCCGTGAAGGAAGTTATGATATTTAAAAAGAAAAGAAAGTTGAGTCCATATTAAAATGATCCGTATCAGGTCATAAAGAGAATTGGCAATGTTGCCTGTGAGTTGGAGCTTCCACCAGAGTTGTATGATGTTCATCCAGTGTTCCATATCTTCATGCTTAAGAAATACTTGGGAGATCCTTCCCTCATTTTTCCTGTAGAAAAAAATTAGAGTGTAAGATAGTTTATCTTATGAGGAGGTTCCTATTCAAATTCTTGATCATCAGGTTCGTAAGTTAAAAACCAAAGAGGTCGCTTCAGTCAAAGTTTTATGGCTAAATTAATTTATTGAGGAAACTACATGGGAAGCCGAAGAGAATATGAAAGCCAAGTACTTACATTTATTCATTCCTCCTAGTTTTATGTTGAAGGTACTATTCTTATTTTTATCTTTGAATTAGTGCCTATATGAGGTTTGAGAAATTGTGTGAGTTATTCTTCAGTTGTTATTTCAAAGTTCTTGCATTTTATTCGCGCCTTGAGTAAATTATAAGCGAGGTCATAATTCAAGGATGAATGATCTCAAGAGGGAGATATTGTAATACCCCATATTATTCTAACTTAGATTATACTAAAAATCAAGAGAAAACTTGAGAAAAATGAAATTGGGGATCAGGTCCATGTCGCGAACCTGGGCAAAGATTTTGGTCTGATGAAATTTTTGAGACAGTGGAGTGCGCGATATATTCGCATTTCGGAGAAGGAAAAAATTGTTGAAACTGACTTTAGTACGGGCCTGGGAGTCAAATTTCTCCCGTCACCAGTTTTAATGAGGGACAAACTTGCCTTTTTCCCACCTTTCCCAAACTTAACCCAATATATTTTGGGACCAAAATCTTTCCCTTATCAGTACCCAATGGGTTTTTTCTCTCATTAACACCAAAAACCTTTTGAGAGTAAGAATTAAAGAGAAGAGGAGAAGCTAAGGTTTAAGGATTCAAGCCTAATCTTCAATTATAGCTTAACAAAGCTTCATTCCAGGTATTTAAGACTATCATAATGTTGGACTAAGTTCTTTCTCGTGTCCTACATCTCTATATAGTCAAGTTAAGTTCCAAGATTTAGTTTTTAATTCCGATAATGTGAATTCTTGAGTTATCTATATAAATTCCATTGTGTTCTTGTGTATATTCAAATATACCGTAATGAGTTTCTTGATTATTTTTTTTTGAGATTATGGATTCATGTTTGCACTCACATAAACCCTAGTTGAGTTTTATATTAATTATTTTATGTTTTGTTTAAGTTAAAGAATGAGTAATTATTTTCATCATTTAATTGAAAAATAGCTTGAGCATGAGTTGAGTTTGAGAAGGCTTTCATTTATCATTTTGAGCATGAGTTGAGAAGTCTCTTTATCACTATTTTGAGCATGAGCATTATTGAGTTTAAACAAGTTGAACATTTTTAAACATCTATTTTGATATTGAATGGAGAAGTCAAATCATTTCTTTAAATATATTCATTGAGTTAAGATCATGACTATGGAGTAAAGGGGGTAGGCCCCACATGCCACATGGCATCCCGTTATTGGAGGAAGGGATGTGTTGGCCTAATGAGAGCTTGACATGTATCACCACTTAGGGCTTGACATGTGTCACCACTTAGAAGTTGACATGTGTCACCCCCCTAAGGTGGCCTATATATATATATATGTTTGATGACTTCAATTCATCCTTATCCTTTAAGCTTCATCTTTATCAAAAAAATATTCAAGAAAAGAAGAGAAAAGAAAACTTGAAGCTAGAGAGAGAGAGCTATGGTTTTGGGGAAAAAATGTGAGTTCTTCGATTTCTCTCCATGAATTAATTATATAGGATGTACCACAATATTATGAAGGTGTTAGTAATGAAAACTTATAGTTTGGAGCAACCCAAAATGTTAGCAAACAACCATGAAATTTTAGGCGCGCTAAAAAAACTTCCAAGGCAAGCTTCGATGAGTTTGACGAGTTTTGGGCAAGGTAAGGGCTTTTCATTCAAATTGGAGTTTATTATGTTTCTATGAGGTATATTACATGTCTTAAATAAGGTTGGAAGTGGAAAAATTGCATAAGTATGCTTGACGTTAGAAACAAACTAAATTGAAGTGGTTATAGCTAAATGGAAGTCGAGTAGTGGGTTGTCGTTATGGTGCTACAGGTGAAGCTGGTTGGGTTGCGTGTTGTAGGGATTTAGAGTGTTTTAAAAAGGGTGTGGATTCTTCTGATTTCAGCCACACGACTCTCCATTTGGTATGGTTAAAGAATTTTCAAAATAAAGATTAAAAAACTCTATTTTCATATCGTAGTTTGGAACTAGTTGTTTGGAGTTTGTATTGTTTAAGGTTGAAGTGATTTAATTGTAAATATGTTTCTGGTTTTGTTGGTGGTATGATTGTTGATAATGTGGCCGAGTTGAAATCTCGGGGATGTTGAAGTTATAAGAGAGATGTTGCCCGATTTTCAGTAGCCTCGGAACTAGTAACAAACTAGTCGAGGGTAATGGATAAGGAAATGACTCATATTAGTACTTGGTTTTAGAGTGGGATATTGGAAAGTGAAAGGCTATTAATCTTAGTATTACTTTCATTTCAAATAGGTTAAGGAGGTATCAAGGCAAGCCGGATTTCAATTAATCCCAAAAAAGGTATGTGAAGTTTACCCTTTCTTTCTTTTGGCATGTCTTAGCCTTAAGTGATTGATATACGAAATGTGGGGATAATTCCATTCATATAACCCCAAGTATGACTCATAAGTCTTATTCACTTCTCGATGGTAGAATTTCTATACTAGTTGAGTTATTGCCTCTCAAGGCTTCTATATGATGGAAAGTAGTAAGTATGTGAAGTTATCTCCTTTCTCTTGGCATGTTTTGGCATAAGTACGTAGAGCTACCCTTCTTTCCTCTTGATATATCTTTGACATAAGTGTGGTGCTATGATGCTAAGGTAATGCAATAATAAGGTTATGATGTCGAGCCCATGACGGGCCGAATATGATATATGTAAATAATGACTCCTTGAGGAAAAGTAGAGAATAGGTAAAGCTGATTCTTTCTCTTCCTTTGGCATGTCCTAATTGTAAGTAAAATGTGATACAAACTCTAGGATAACTCCACTTTTAAGTCCTAAATGTAATTTGTGTCTCTTATTCACTTCTGAATGTCAAACTCTTGTGGTAAGTTGAACTACTTTCCTTGAACTCCATAGGTTGAGAAGTACTGGATGCATAAGCTCCTAGTCCTAAGGACTATGTGATGACGAGTATCCCTAATTCTATGAACTGTTAGTATTACTTTAGTACATGTCTAGGGTCCCCGAGATTCTAAGTGATATAGGCCTCAATGGCATTTAGAAGGAACTCGAGATGGCTACACTACTATTCTGGTCCTCGGACGATAGCTTAATCTTCTTACATTGTCGAGTCTCTGATAATGATTTAGATTGTATATGGTTACACTCTACTTGATTCGTATATACTGTAATACATCTGACACTGAGTCCCATAAAGGGTCGGGTACGGTATATGATGATATAATGACACTGAATTCCATAAAGGGTCAGGTACGGTATATGATGATATGATGACACCAAGTTCCATAATGGGCCGGGTACGGTAAACGATAATATGTTGACATCGAGTCCCATAAAGGGCCGGGTACGGTATATGATACGTGGATCGGGCCGAACATTCCTCGGAATTACTATAGGATACGTGGATCAGGCCGAACGTTCCTCGGCATTACTATATGATATGTGGATCAAACCAAACGCTCCTCGGCATTACTATATGATACGTGGATCGGGCCAACCGTTCCTCAGCATTACTATATGATATGTGGATCGGACCGAACTTTCCTCGGCATTATTATACGATGTGTGGATTAGGCCATACGTTCCTCGACATGTACTTACTATATACATGGATCGAGATATACGTTCCACAGCGCTAATAATATGTATGTGCTTATGATGATAAAATGATGTAGATTGTACACCGACTCCCCTAACAGGACGGGCACAGTATGTGATGGTAATATGTATGACTTTCTTTTATACGATGCGAGTACGGTAAATGGTTAAATGTTATACTTTCCCCCTGCATCCCTACACCAACTGTAATCTCCTTATGATGTCTATGCGTTACATACTCAGTACATATGTTGTACTGACCCCTCTTTTTCGGGAGGATGCGTTCACGTCCGCAGGTACAAATACACACTTTGGGGATCTGTCAGTGTAGGAGTTCCACTCAGCAGTTCAGAAGTGCTCCATTGTGCCGGAGCCTAGTTTTGGTATTAACCTTCGATGTATATATTTATTTGTTCACGGATAAGGCGGGGGCCCTGTCCCGCCTTATGTTACTATTCTTACTCTTAGAGGTCTATGGACATGTATGTGGGTTGTATATGGGTTATATATGCATGTATGTACAGTGGTGCATATGATAAGCCTCGTCGGCTTATATGTTATCCTGCATGTTGATGTGCTATAACTTAAATAGGGGACAGATTTACTTACAGATAGCAGGGATATACACGAGTGCCCAGTTCGGACACCCGTCACGGCCTACGGGATTGGATCATGACAGCACACTACTTGACAAATATTGCAATCGATAAATGAGGGTGCAACTACCAAGATTTCAGCAGTTTGGAAGTAGCATGAAGAAAGATCATTAGCAGTGATAAACTAAAATGTCCCTATTTGACAGTAACTCCAGCAAAGGGACAGAGGGAACAGGGAGGTTCAATGGGTTAAGTGTTTTGTTTTATAGGTTGTTTGTTTATTTCTTTCCTAATCGATTGGTCCATGTAAGAAATGAGCTTTGTCCGAGGTGGTGTAAGGTGGTGTTTATACTCATCACTTCATCAATAAAATATCAAAATTTAATCCAAAAAAAAGTGTTATTGTATTACTTGATTTCGGATATCATATTTACTCCATTATAATATTTGTTGTCGTTGTTACTCTCTTGCTATTGCTATTTAGTGTGGATATTATTCTAGGTTGAATTATTATTTTCCCAACATATGTAACCTGATTAATAAAGAATAACACACCTAGTATCGATTAGATTACTCTTTGAAATAATGATTTGGCTAAAAAAAATTAGAATTAATTTGTTTGAAAACAAGATTTCCAAAAGCAGTTTTTAAATTAAAATCTTTCGACAATTACGACACAAACATTTGAATATTTTAAAGAACAGTTGAATAATCAAAATATCACAATTCAAACTTCAACAAATATTCATACTTAAAATAGACTTTGAAAAGTTCTTATAAAACTGAAAATATGTAATCTCTGCCTTACAATAAACAGGCAGGACATAGCAGCATAAACATTAAAATTAATTAAAAACAAATGTTTTTTTTTCTATCAATTCTAAATCTAAAAATTCTAGAAAATCAGATTGGCTTATGCATCATTGGTAAAAGTGATAACTCTTGGCAGATTTAATGATGCTCCACATTCCACCAATAGGAGATAAAAGAGTCAAAAGTACACCCACTATGATGCACACCTGCAATATATGAAAAATAATAATTAGATAGGTAAAAATAAGTAGGGATAAAATATATCTATGATGTGAAAATACACATTATTTAATGATTATTAGATAATAAATGTTATACAAAAATCAATTGTTATGTCTAAGTTTAAATTGATTAGCTTAATATAAACATCAAAGTTTTTATGTTTAAACTCTACACAAGTTTTGGTAAACTTACCCAGTTGATAGTCCATGACAAGCCAAACCTTTTGGGCTTTTTGAGAATAAGCCAGATGATACATGGAAGCTGTAGACAGAAAGTAAAAGACATATATATAGGTTAATCTTAAAAGATATTTGTCATGTGAGTAACAAATATATAATTTTCTGATATAAAATGAAGTACATATACTTACATAGTATGAGGTTGGTGCCAGAGCAAAGCCTCCAAAGAATCCCATTAAACCACCAAAGAATGGAAAGGTCATGCCCACAAACAATGTAAATGCTACAATAATACAAGACCATATCAAGAATATATCATAAAATTACATTGAAAAGAGTATACATATACATAGTTGAATGAATTAGATTTTAGGAAGGAAAAAGCTAGCTTTTACCAACAAAAACCATACGCACAAATAAGCGAAGGATAAATGAAGGTTTATATTTCATTAACTTCACCGCGTATGTCTCTATCATGTCAAACACTGGCATTGCATAAACCTGAAAGTAATACACAAGCATTAACGACAAATAATCATATATAACTGTGGATACGGAGACGGAACTTTGAAAATGATTTATATATATACCTGGTAACTCCCAATGACATGAACAACGACAAAAATATTAGCAGCTGCAACAAGCCAAGTAGGCCTATGTAGTGTGAGCAAGATATTATCATCAACTCCATTACCAAAGACCCAATATCCAATGAAAGCGACAGGCAAATAACATATAGCCACTATAACATAAGCTGTGAACACTCCTTTCCACATTGCTTTCTTTGAAGGATTTTGTGGTGTTGAAGGAATTGTAGCTTGAATTTCAAGAACCACATTATGTCCAGCATAGGAAAATGCTACATTCCCTAATGCACTCAAAAACATAAAAACATTGTCTGAAGTTTTGTCACTTCTTGTACCATAACTAACTAGTTGAGTAGTACTCCCAATGGCGTGTTCCTTTAGTGAGGCAGTCCATGCTATAAAAGAGTAAGTTATGGACAAAACAGCGGCGACAGAAGAGACAGAGGAGAGGGAGTTGAAATTTGGCAAGAGAGATAGGATAAATTCAATAGTAGAGAAGATCATGATGAAATAGGTGAGCTTGATTGGTTTCACATTTGGGAATAGAATTTCTTGGAATTTTTTCAAAGATTTGCCACCAGTGACCATGTAGATAATGCAAGTGCTCACCTCTACTATAATTTGTTGTGGCACAACAATCCATAGCCCAAGTTTTTCACCAAACGCGTATTGACCTAGCTCATGGTACCTATCGAATCTCTTACCTGGTATCATTTCATGCATCTCAACCATTTGCCAGATTGTGTAAAATGTTATAATCCATGACAGTAACATTACTGTTACACCAGGTCCCCTGCATATATAAACATAACAATTTCAAAATACCAATCACAAATGCTCATGTATAACAAATTGTTGATAATTTGGGTATGTTCACTCACCACAAATTTATTCATCATTATGTCAAAAGTAACTCAAAATATATGTTTATTTTATTTTATTCAGATTATTGTTAATTTCCTATGTTTGCATTGTAGAAACGTGCAGACAAGATTTTCTCTGATTACTAAATAAACAAAAACAAAAATTAATTAATAATTAAAGATGGTAGGTAGAACGTTAATGGTTTAAAAATCATGATTAATAATATTTTTAAATACAATTCTGGACTATCTTATATTAAATTCCTTTACCAAAAAAGGAGAGAAATAAAATCATGCAACTAAGATGAGATCGAGCATTTTTTCGTACCCTCAAATGCAAATAAAGAATAACTATGGGTATAAAATATAACATTAGAATAAAAAAAATAAAAAAGAAATAGAGAATTGTAATTACCATCCCATCTGAGAGATGGCATAAGGGAGACAGAGAACACCGGCACCGACCATGGCTGTAACATTATGCATGGTTGAGTACCACCACTTGGCATTCCGGTCCGACGTTATCGGTAGCCATTCGTCTATTGCTTTCTCCTCCTTCGTCCTCACATCATTAACTCCCTTTTCATCAACAGAAGCCATGAAAACAAAATATGTTTATATGTACTGGACACACTAATTATTATAAGAATAAAAAGCTTGTGGCAGAAAGTGTAGGAAAAAGAAGAAAGGATTTGCAGTGTTTTGACAAGTGAAAACGAGAGAAGAAAAATTTGAGAATATTTTGTGTAATACGCCAACATCTCTTATTTATATAGGTCATTACCCCATCTCTAAATCCTAAATTCAGCAGATAACGGAATTCCTGTTATATACGGATTGCATAACTACTCATTTTTTACTTATATCCATTATTTATTTATATTTATATTAAAAAACGAAAGTAGATACCAAATTATATTAACCTGATTAGTAATAAAAATAATTTAATATTATAGATATCTACAAATGATAGTTATATCATTACGAAATTATAGATCAGATTTTACTAAATGCTTGACTAGTCTCGTTTGGGATAAGATAACTACTCTAAAGAAAGTTCTGAATATGTATGTTTTCTAACGTTATTAGGATTCTAAATAATTTTGAATTTATTGTTATCCGATTAAGTTAATGAAAAAAACCGATCAAATATATTGGGGTAAAGCAAGCAAAAAAGACATATATGGAGGCACTTCTCAGATGATGTGATCATTTTCACATCTACCAGCAACTTCTCACTTACACTGATTACCAAAACTCTTAAACTGTATGAAGCTATTTCAGGACAACTTATCAATAAAGATAAGAGTCAAACCATGATGCCACTGAATACTCCCTCTGGTGTGGTGGATAGGGTCAGCATGATCACAGGATACAAATGCACTCATGGCCCAATCACTTACCTAGGCTGCCCCCTATATATAGGAAGACAAAGGATCATATACTTCTCTAGTATGGTTTCTAAGGTTCTAAGCAGGATTAGGGGATGGCAGACTAAAATGTTAAGCTATGGAGGTAGAGTCACCTTGGTGAAATCAGTGCTGCAATCCATTCCTATACCCCTGCTGTCAGCTATCAGTCCTACCAAGACCACCATGAATCAGATCAGAAGACTAATTGCTGACTTCTTTTGGGGATGGGATACTGAAAGAAGAAAATATCACTGGGCCTCTTGGGATACTCTCAGTTATCCTTATGAGGAGGGTGGTATAGGTGTTAAAAAATTAGAGGATGTGTGCTTATCCTTCCAATACAAACAGTGGTGGACTTTCAGATCAAAGAAGACACTATGGGGGGAATTCCTTAAAGCAAAATACTGCCAAAGGGCTCATCCAGTCATTAAAAAGTGGAACACAGGACAGTCCCTAATGTGGAAGCATATGATGAGCAACAAAAAGGATATAGAACCTCATATACAGTGGTGGATTAAGTCTGGAACAAGCAGCTTTTGGTGGGATGATTGGCTAGGGGTAGGTCCCTTAGCTTACCACAATGAAAGTCTCCCCAGATTGAATAACTCTACTGTATCAGAATTCATGGAAAATGGAGGATGGAATGAAGAGAAAGTAAGAAAACATGCACCCCCTCAGCTGGTGCACAGAATTCTCAGCACTCCCATCAGCTACATTCCAAATATGCAGGATCAAGCTTACTGGAAGCCTAACTCTCATGGTAACTTCACTTGTTCATCAGCCTGGGAGTTGGTAAGGAAGAAAAAGACAAGATCAACCACTCACAACAACATATGGCACAATAGTATTCCTTTCAAGGCCTCCTTTCTGCTTTGGAGAGCTTTCAGACTTAAGCTCCCCACAAATGATAGAATAGTAGCCTTTGGACAGAATCCTGCTGCATGCTCCTGTTGTTATAGAGCAGGTCTTGATGATATAGAGCATATCTTTGTATCAGGTTACTTTGCACAACATATATGGAGGCACTTCTCAGGGTACTGGGGTCTGCAACACAGCAACACTCCTCTAAAAAACCTATTGATGAGGTGGTGGCTAACCAAAACTAACAATGAGCTACATAAGTTAGTAATGCAGGCCACCCCCATTTTTGTGTGTTGGAATCTATGGAAGAATAGATGTGCATGCAAGTATGGAGGCAAGAAGTCTAATGCTAATAGAGTAATATTCTCTATATCCAAAGATCTGTACATGCTTATCTCCACTGTGTATCCATATATTGATTTGCCAAGTAATTGGGCAGATTTGGTTACCATGGTTGAAAAAAGCCAACATGAAGTGAGAATAACCAAAGTATGCTGGACTAAACCACAGCCTACAATGATCAAGCTCAACACAGATGGGAGTGCCCTTAACAATCCAGGGAAGATAGGGGCAGGGGGCATTCTAAGGGACCATAATGGAATGTTAATATATGCTTTTGCATCCCCACTAGGCTGTGGTTCTAATAACCAAGCTGAAGTGC
Organism: Solanum dulcamara; assembly: GCF_947179165.1. NCBI lineage: Eukaryota > Viridiplantae > Streptophyta > Magnoliopsida > Solanales > Solanaceae > Solanum > Solanum dulcamara. Next base: position 23,231,356 of record NC_077238.1, read on the forward strand.
AGGCAGCAATTATTGGTATTCAGTGGTGCCTACAACATGGATACAGCAGGGTAGCCCTGGAAGTTGATTCTGAACTTCTAATCAAGTGGCTCAAACAAGAGACTAAACCTCCATGGAACATTGTTGCTTATACTACTGAACTGCAGGTATTGGTTAGCAAACTGGAGACTTTCCAGTTCAGGCATATCTTTAGGGAAGCTAATTACACTGCAGATTCACTCTCAAAGGAAAGCCACATGAAAAGCTATACACAACACTACTACAGCTTTCAGCAGCTTCCAAGAGAAACCAAGGGACACTACAAAATGGACAAAGCTGGCATGGCTAGCTTCAGGAGAACCAAGATGAAGAAGATCAATCAACCACATTGAAGGAACTTCTTCATACCTTGAAATATTTACTGTTTTTAATAATGATAATCAGGTCCATTGAAAAAGGGAGAGTCTCCCTAATTTACTGCTTTAATAGGATAATCTCCTTACCAATAGATTTAGGATTTAGAGTACCTCTCTCCTCCTTTCTTTTCCACTTGCATATGCAGGTAGTTGCAGGTCTGGAAAATTTCAAGGTGAGCAGCAGCATGTGGATCCTTGGAGAAACAAACTTAGCCCCATGGTGCAGCAGTAGCAGGATGAAACAAACTACAAGTGGAAGTTTGCCTAATCCAACTGCTGCAACTCATCTTTGGAAGGCTGTTAGAGGATGCAATACCACAGGATCATGCATAAGGAGCCCTTTGTACTGCAACTTCAGCCTGCATCTTACCTTCCTCAGCAACAACATCCGGCAGCAACAAAGTCACAAAACTGCAACTTTCAGGGAACACATACAAGACAATAGTAGTAGCTATTATAACCTGCAGAATTACTTGCCTTTGTGTTTTTCTGTTTGTTGGTGCAGGGTGATTTGTACCAAGTGGACATGTCCAAACACCTCCAAACTTTGCAGGATTGCATCTTATACTAATTTGGACAAGCTCAACAAGTTTCAGCTCAAAAGGATAATTGGAGACGTTAGGCGAGTGACCCTGAAAAAATCAGCAGTCTTAAGCCTAAAGAGAGAGAAACTTGGTAATTGGAAGCTCCAGCCTGGGAGTCAAACCTTCAAAATTTGCAGGGATAAAGAAAAGGCCATATATGCAAACATCATGAAGTTTCAGGTCAAACGGATAATTGGAGACGTTAGTCGAGCGACTTGGAAAAAGTTAATAGTTTCCAAAGCTCTTACTGAGGTCCCCTCCTGTTTGTTAGTTTGTGCAAGCCTTGTTTTGTTTGTTTTTGGTTGTTGTATTATTTCAGGTTCCTGGAGTGATGTATCAACATTCATTAACCACAAATACATAGAGAAAAGCACCAACACAAATTCCAACCACCCTGCAGCACTTAATCTTCAGCAGGATAGCATGTGCAGGGTGAGGTGCAGCTTGTGGACTTATCCAAAGGCCCCCAAACTTTGCAGGATTGCAGATCATATTATTTTGACAAGGCTCAAGAAATTTCAGCCCAAACGGACAATTGGAAGCTTTAGGCGAGCGACATTGAAAATTTCAGCTGTCTTAAGCCTAAAGAGAAAGCATTTTGCTTTTTGGAACTTCCAACTTGGGCAAAAAGCCTTCAAAATTTGCAGGGATAAAGAAAAGACCACACATGCAAACATCATGAAGTTTCAGGTCAAAAGGATAATTGGAGACGTTAGTCGAGCGACTTGGAAAAAGATAAGAGTCTCCAAAGATCTTATTGAGCCCCCTTCCTTTTTGCTAGTTTGTGCAAGCCTTGTTTTGTTTGTTTTTGGTTGTTGTATTATTTCAGGTTCCTGGAGTGATGTATCAACATCCTTTAACAACAAATACATAGAGAAAAGCACAAATACAACTTCCAACCACCCTGCAACATCTAAGCCTCAGCAGGGCAGCATGAGCAGGGTGAGATACAGCATGTGGACCTGTCCAAATGGCTCCAATCTTTGCAGGGTTTCAGAACATAATATATTGACAAGGCCCAAGAAGTTTCAGCCGAAACGGACAATTGGAGGCGTTAGGCGAGCGACATTGAAAATTTCAGCTGCCTTAAGCCTAAAGAGAGGTCCTTTTTTCCAACTTGGGCAAAAAATCTCCAAAACTTGCAGAACTAAAGAAAGGGATGGTTGGATATATCTCAAGAAGTTTCAACTCAATCGGATAATTGGAAACGTTAGTCGAGCGTCGTTGAAAATTCTGACAGAATTCAAAGCACTCCTGGAAGAACTTTCTTTTTTGCTAGCTGGTGCAAATTCTTTGTTGCTTTTGGTTGTTTGTTGTATTGTTGCAGGTTGCTGGATTGATTCATCAACATATAATCCCACCAACTTATTCCCCATTTCACATACTGAACTGAGGAGACAACAACCTGGCAGCTTGGGAATTCCCCAACACACCAACACTACTCTCATGCCAAATTCCATGATGCAGCACCTGCAACACTGGATCCTTCCAAAGTGCAAGCCACCTTCAGTCAAACTTTTAAGCCAGGGATGCATCACCAGCATTGTGATTCAGTCCTTCTTCTTCCACAACAACAGTCCCAGCAGCAGCATTAAACAACTTCAACAACTTCACTCCCATACTTGTGTGGCTTTTTGGTTAATTGTTTTGCTAGCTGCTGCAAATTCTTCTTGGCTTTTGGTTGTTTGTTGTATTGTTGCAGGTTGCTGGATTGATTCATTAACATGCACTGGCAACAACTACATAGAAGACATCACAGATACAACCATCAAATCAAATAGAATATCCAAGACCACTGCACAAGGACCATCCTACTGGCTGTTTGGCTATTTCCTACCTAGGATTAGAGTAGTCTCTTTCTCCTTCCTTCCTTTCCTTCTACTTTTTGAATGTGCAGGAATTTGTACACATGCAACATATCAATCCACAGTTGAAGGGCCAGCCATGTGTGCTGCATACTACAGCAGTGTCAAGATGGAACAATCCACCATTTGGAGCTTGCAGCTTGTGGAACTCCCCAATGGAACCAGAACTTACATCAAAGGGATGGTGCTAGAGTGTCAGCAACTTAGCTTGGAACAACATGAAGAGTATACAGCACAGCAGCAGCATTATGTAGTAGCCTATTGCTTGCAGACTTCTTTGGTTGCGTGGTTTGTTGGTTTTGTTTGGCTGTGCAGGTACTCTAAGAAGTTGAACCACTTCCAAACAAAGACCAACAAACAGCCTAATTACAATGGCAACAACAAGGAGCTACACACAAACCTGCACCAGCCCTTTCACTTCCCACAAGTGCTTCCCCTTTTGTTGGTTGTTAATGCAGGTTCACAGAACCCATTGCACACCTACTACAACTTCAAAGTTGAGAATGCTTGGCTTCTCAGGGAACCTGCAACCATCACCACCCACCTTCTGTACCCCCCATATGCAGCACAGCAGCAGCAGTATGCAGCATATGCAACACACAATGAGCATCTACAAGTCACTAGTACCTGGTACAGCAGCATCCAGATGTGTTTGCTTGTGTACTGTTCTGGTTTTGGATGCCTGTGCAGGTACCCCAAGGACTTGATCACCATTCAAAAGAGGAATCTACTACTGATCCTAAACTGCAACAACAAGCATAGTATCAATGAAGCTAGAGAGGCAGCAAGGAGCTGGTCACAGGAAGGCAACAACCATGTTAGGAATATGCATCAGCTTTCATTCCAGGCCAAGTTTTCTTATGAAATACCTGCAGCAACATTTCAGCAGCACAAGAATTTTAAAGCTCTTTGCCTTTGGTCTTTGGAAGCAACAAGGAGCTGCATACAGATGCACTCCTCACATTCATCCGGATGGCAGACCCTCTCTGAAACTGCTATAGGGGCTGCAGCACACACACAACCTTGGCTAATTCAGGCTCTCAATTTCCTCCACAACAACTCCAAAGCTGTTGGATACTATAGCTCCATATATTTCCTCTCATTTCAGCCCCCATAGCTGATAATCATGATTCTGATGCAATGGCATATTTCACCTGGATTTACTTGGTACGACAAGACTAAAATGAGCAAAGATGAAAAGAATTTTCCCATCCCATGCGAAATAGAAGTTTCGTATACTTGTTCTTCTTCAATGCAGCTATGTCTGGTACGTAGCATAGTTGGAATAGGACTAGTGTAGGTTACTTTTCTTTTTTCTCATGGAAGGGGAGAGTCTCCCTCATTTATGCTTTCATAGTTGAATTGTACCGGGAGGAGTCCTCTCACAGGTTTACTGCTTTCTAGTTATAGTTAGTCTCTTTTTTGTATCGGGGATGAGTTAGCCGACCTTAATAGGTTAGCCGACTTATGAACCACCATAGGATCGGAGGTAAGGTTTATGTCCCCCTCCTTGTATTTTTATTTTTGATTATTTATGTTAAGGCTTGGGGGTGTTGCTTAACCCCTGACTGTGCACGAGAGGGAGCCTTGTGTAGGGTCTGTTCCCGTAAAAAAAAAAAAAATATATATATATATATATATATACCCCCATTGATATTAATTTTCTAGTTGTGCACTGATCGATGAATTGTGACAAGTTCTACTAATATATATACAACATTGACTTCTCAATATTTACATTTTTTTAGTAGTTTTCTTTCCTTTTTCTTTTCTTCTGGTGAAACGACAAGGAAAAAAAGATTAACAAGTGTTAATTATTGTTCCTATTTTTATGTTAACTAGTTAAGTGTATGTATCATGTTTATTAAAAAAAAAGTACATTAAAAATTATTTTGTATACACTATATTATTAGATATAAAAAGAATAAAATATTGTTTGTGCATTATATTATTGAGTATAAAAATTTTAAAGAAATAACGTAAAAAAATTTAAGATAAAAAGTGTACTTAAAGTTAAAGAGGAGCATGTTAACTCACTATCACAATAATAATTAAGGAGCAAAATTAATAGTGAACAAATTTTATTTATATTTACATGCAGGGGCGGAGCCACATAGTGGCTAGCGGGTTCATTTGAACCCCCTTGGCAAAAAATTATACTATTTATACATGGTTAAAATAATTTTTTATGTATAAATAGTAGATTTCGAACCCCCTTCAAGTACTTCGTGTGTCTACTTCTTCATATTTTAAATCCCCTTATTAAAAATTCTGGCTCCGCCACTATTTACACGTTGATGAGAGAAAACCTTAAAACTCTTGCCATATATTAATTCTCTTAATTATGATATATTTTAGAACTCAATAACAACGCCAACTTAACCTTCAAAAGCTTTCAAATCAAAGAAAGCTATTTGCACGATAATTCCAAAATTCAATTGATCTTTGAATCAAATGTTCATAATTTTATCATATCAAATTTCTTGTGATTAATATTTTATCACAACATTAAAATCAAGAATCAAAAAAAAAAGACTTGACCCTTAATTGTAAAACTTATCTGTAGTCATGCATCGTCAATTGTAACGATCTGAACTGTAGTTAACTAAGAGCGGATGAAATCTTAAGGGAAGTAAGTCAATTGGGCCCCACAATCCCGTAAGAGAGGAATATCCCCGCCATAGCAGCAGTGCTCCAGCGGAGATCCTGCCGTCAGAGCGGGAGATCGTGGAACAAAACTTAAGTCGCAATTTTTTTATTTCTCCACTTCTTTCAAAGGGTAAGTTAGACACGAGGGTTACTTCAAAAACCCTCCAAAAGGCTGCACCTAACTTGGAAAGAGAAGGAAAAGGAATCTTAGCACTAGAAGGTTCCAAACCAGCGAATTTCAAGCCTATCTTGCCCGTCAGACATCTGGAACCAAGCTAAGGATGGGATCTACGTTAATTCTCCACAGCAGCTTGGAGCCCAGGTAGGCTAGGATTTCTTTATCTGAGTATTTAAATCCATACCTGTTGCATAGTATAAAGGGATTTGATGAGAGGTTTCATACTTAGGCTCTCTGATGCGGGTTATGGGCAGAATTATGGCTCTCCGATCCAAGGAAAGGAAGGCTGTCTAATGAATTTGAGATAAGTGGCAGCTTGTCTTCCGTATTGTGTTATGTGTGTTCATAACTGCCTATATTGGTAGGAAAATGGGAAGATTGAAATAAACCTTAGGAATCAGCAAGTTAACATAGTTGTGTGCAAAGAACCTATGTATTCGTATATGTACTGATCATATCTGCTTATTGTAACTGTAATTGTGGATTTTTTGGTGGTTTTTGGAATCGGGTGTCATGTTTCGATATATTTTTAGATCGGGTGTCACATTCAGATACATTATTAGATAGGATGTCATGTTCCAACATATAATTGAATTAGGTCTCATGTTCTGACATATATATGGTTGAGTATGTGCCCATGAGAGGTACAAGCGTGTGTGGATAGTTCCATGAGATAACCCGATGATATCTGTCATTCTGTGGAATAGAGAGTGTGTAATTATGTAAGATCTCTAGAAAGAACCCCGTCGATTATATGGTTGTTACTAGTTGAGGATTGAGAGTCAGCATAGAGTTATTCGTGGGTAGGGCTAATGAGCCTTGTGAAGTCATGTTGTGATATTGGTGTTATTCTAGACCTTCGGACTTAAGAGTAAAGGTTGCTTGTTAGCGGGGAGTTAATTACGTCAGGCTTGAATCAGGTGGTAGTGGTCATGGTGTTGGGTAAGTGAGGAATAGAACTAGCTAGGGAGTGTGATTATAGGGTGACTAGTTTATATCTGGTAAGGTAAATAGGTTAAGGTTAGCTGACTGGCTTGAAATAAGTGTATTCTTAAGGACCTTGTTGGCCCACAACTATAAGACCCCAATTTGAAAAGTCAAAAAAAGAGGATCACAACATGAAATTTTTGAGAAACTGCAATTTTGGGCACCAGGTGATGACTATGGAAGGCTATCGGCTATGGTGAGAACCACTATTACAATCCAAGCCTAAGGCCTAGATGTGACCTGACGAATGAGAAACCCAAAAGTACCTCAAACAAGCCTCTTAACATTCTTTTAGCCTTTCATAGGTAATGACAATAAATAAACAAGCGGAAATTATAATAGTAAATCATTCAACTTACATATGTCTAATAATACCTCTAACTTTTAGATTTAACGGGGCTAAGAGAAAGAAATGTCATAGTAAGTGTCTAAAGATCTCAAATATCACAAGCTAGAAAGATAAAGAAGTATTGTTTCCGAAACATGAGAACTCACCAAAAGTAGACTTCAAACGAAATCTCAACTAGCCATATGGAGGAGAACGAGGAAGAGCACCGGTCCCTACATGGTGATATCATGTAGGCAAAAGAGTATGCGTTAGTACTTTGAATGTACTAAGTATGTAGGCATGTATTACAAAGTAAAACATTTAGGACATTTATAAGGTAAAGTACATAAATGAGTGCATGCATGATTAATCAAGTAGATATCATTTAAATCATACATATGTGGATATATACATGCATGAGTAATAATGTAAATAGCATTTGAAACGTTCATTTGTGGGAAGTTGGCTATAACCGATATTAAGACCATGTGAGCTATTACATGGAATCCAACATAACCCCCTACGTTGGCCGGGGAGTCTACTTGTCTAGGGTAGAACTCCGTCAACTTTACATTCATTCTTTAACTTTAACTTTAAGGGCTTTCATGGATCCATTAGCCTAAGCCTACAATGGCTCCTATGTTGGCACATAGTTAATGAGACAAGGGGTTGCTACTAGGATTCCCTTACTGAATCCCACCTCAATGCCTCATTAGGTGCTAAGTCAATCCCACAGAATAGTTTAATACTTTAAAATAGTCATAGCATATAGCTTGAGAATTCAAAACATCACATTCGGTGGAATAGCTCATTAAAATTTTTAGTGATTCAAATATGCAAGAATTGTCCTTATAGCATAAAGAATCCATCATTCATAGCATTTCATTATTCTTTTATTTTATAAGACTTTCTTTTTATCATAGACATTACTTTCATAAATATTTATATGGAGTCACAGCTTTCAAGTCAAACCTCATTATAAATATAGTAAAACTAGGTGAGTTTAAGTCACTTCAACTTTCAAACATATATGTAGAAGAAATTGTGCATAAATACTTTAAAATCCATTAATTAAAAATCATCTTTTAAATAACCCACCGTGAATTTCAAGAACCTTTAAAAAATAAAATAGAGAAATTATTTGCAAACCATCAATTCATACATATGAAATTATTTTGCATCAAAATAGACCAATAATCATTAGTTTAACCATGATTCATCCTATTAAGTAGAAATAAGAATTACTCATAAGAAAATCTTACTTGAAATCAAGAGATTTAGTTGAAAGAGTTTTGAACAACATGGGTGGAAGAATCCATGAATAAACACATACCTTAGAGTAAACCTTAAAGAAAATAAACATAAGTTATCATATAATCAAAATACTTTAGACATGAGAGTGGAAGGAATACTCTCATTGAAGCCTTACATACGCTAATATAAGATAGGTTATTAAACTTCAAATACTTAATAATCTATGGATTTGGATTCATGATATGAAAACCCATAAAGTTTCATACTTGAATTAAATAGAAGAATTTGATAATTCATTTGGGCTTCATGGATGAAAGGATCCATGAATCAACACCTACATACCTTAGAGTAAAGCTTAAAAAAAATAAACATAATCACATAACCAAAATAATTTAGGCATTAGAGTGGAAGGAATACTATCATTGAAGCCTTACATACGCTAATATAAGATAGGTAATTAAACTTTAAATACTTAATAATCTATGTATTTGGAATCATGATATGAAAACCCATAAAGTTTCATACTTGCATTAAATAGAAGACTTTGATAATTTATTTGGGCTTCATGGATGAAAGGATCCATGAATTAATACTCACATACCTTAAAGTAAAGCTTAAAGAAAATAAACATAATTTATCATATAATCAAAATAATTTAGGCATGATAGTGAAAGGAATACTCTCATTGAAGCCTTACATACGCTAATATAAGATATATAATTAAACTTCAAATATTTAATAATCTATGCATTTGGAATCATGATATGAAAACCTATAACGTTTCATACTTGAATTGAATAGAAGACTTTGATAATTCATTTGGGCTTCATGGATGAAAAGATCCACGAATCAATACTACATACCTTAGAGTAAAGTTTAAAGAAAATAAACATAATTTATCATATAATGAAAATAATTTAGGCATGAGAGTGAAAGGAATACTCTCATTAAAGCCTTACATACCTGGAATTCGAAGCTTTACTCAGAATCGAAGGACTTAATGAACACTCTTGAATACTAGCCTTTTCTCCTCATCAAAGTATTTTGTGTACTACCCGGAGTATATGAATCACCGAAATAGTATTTATACACTACTAAGAACTAAAATTATATTTTGAGAATGAGTAAAGAAGTGTATAGAGAGAAGAGTTTCTTGAGAAACCTTGATGAACAAAATAATGAAATAAGGTGGGTATTTATAGGTGTGAAGAAGAGACCTAACAATAATTAAAATAATTATAAAGAAAAATCTGAAAATTTAATGGAGGATTGTGATATCATAGGTGATGTCAAATGGAGAACTATTGATGTCATTGGTGATGTCAAATAGATCTAGATCTATCATTATTGGTGAGATGAATCTTCTTATTTATGGAATACCATTTTCCGGAGCTACGCTTGAACAAGATAACTTCCTAATTAGGATTTGATGTCTCACATGAATTGTAGACCTAGAAGACTTTTTTCATGCCGTTCAAGAATCAACTGATTTGGAATATTCTACAGTGACATATGATTTTGCTTCTATAAATACTCTATTTCATCACAATACCAGGTCTTGCAAGTGTCATGACCCAATCCCGTAGACCGCGACTCGTGCCCTAGTTGGACACCCATACGTACCCTTAGCCCAAATTAGCATATTAACAGAATAAATAAATATAGAAATTAATTAAGGTCACTAGGTAGCACACGAAAATAGATGCAACTCACGAAAGCCGATAAGGCCATCACGAAACACAAAAGCCCAAAACATATACAGAACCCACAAATACATATCTATAGACCTCTACAGAACGATAGCATAATCATATGATGGAATAGGGCCCCTTTGTACCCCTGACCAACGTATACATATAGGCTACAGAAAGGTCAGTACCAATATGGGCTCCGGACAAAGGAGCACTGTCAAACAACAAAGTGGATGTCCTAAGCAAGCGGATCGGCAAATTAAATGTATGTACCTGCGGGCATGTAATACAGCCCCCGAGTAAAGGGGGTCAATACGGAAAATGTACTAAATATGTAAAGCATGGACAGTAATAAATAAAGTCATAACCAGAACAGAATGTACAGAAAATGACCGAAATATCTAGAATGCCAAAATACTTATCACAAACATAGATGGTGCATGCGAAAAAATATATGTCATATCCGTCCCCATTACGGGACGCGGTGAATAAAACATGGTCGCCATCCCATTTTCGGCGCCACAGCACAGTATAACTCCAGAGTAGGGAATATTTCTGTAACAGATCATATCATATCAGATGGCCATATCATATTATATCATATCAGCAGACATCAACATATGTGTACATGGCACAGCATAACTCCACAACCCATGTACAGGGCATACCTGCCCCCTCACATCGGGGCATGGCAAACAAGGCAGAGAAGTATGCATAATCATGTATCTCCTGGCACGGGCTCAGTAAAGAAAGCATTGAGGCATCCACGAGTAGAGTAGTGAAAAACTAAATGCAATTTAAATCATATTTGAGATTCGATGAAATGATCAAAATGAGCTATCATTCAAAAATCAAGACAAGCATCATATCAAACATCTTTTGAATGTTACTATGGATTGTATCAAAAAAGAACCTCTGGAAATCTAAATCATTGGTCATCCAAGTGGCTCTAAGAATAGGAACTTACTTGAAAATATATAAAAATTATATATTTGTTTCATAAAGACCATGCCAAAGAAAGGAAGATAGCTTCACAGTTTTTTTACTACTCTCCATCATATAGAAGGCTTGAGAGCCATAGCTCCATTATTATAGAAGTTCTAACATTAGGAACTAGATAAGAGTCATAAATTATGCTCGAAGCTTTATGGATGGGATAACCCCCAAAACTTACATCATGTAATACTTATCTCAAAACATGCCAAGAGAAGGAAGGGGTAGTTTTACATACTTATGCCAAAAACATGCCAAGAGAAAGAAGGTAGCTTCACAAACCTCTTATGGATTACTTTTAACAATGTTCGCCTCGTCGTCTTTTGAACCTATTTAACATGAGAGTAATACTAAGATTAATACCTTTCACTTTCCAATTTCCAACTCTACAACTAAATATTCATAGGAATTATTTCCTTATCCATTTTTCTCGACTAGTTTATTACTAGTTCTGAAGTTACCGGAAATCGGGCAGCATCTCCCCTATAACTTTCCCTACCCAAACTTCCAACTACATCCTTAATTACAAAAGACAACCAACAACAACAACCAGCAGCATATATACAAGTAAAATTACTTCAACATTACACAATATAAACTCCAACCAACTCGCTCAAAACTACGACACCAAAATAGAGTTTTTAACCTTTATTTCATAAAACCTTTAACCATACAGAACGGAGGGTCATGTGGCTGAAATCAGAAGCACCCACACACTTATTAAAATACTTTCCAACCCTTTAACATGAAATCAAACCAGATGCAACTGCAACACTACAATCACAACACACTTCTCAACTTTGATTTAACTCTAACGACTTCAATTTAGTTTGTTTTTAACGTCAAGCATCTTCATAAAAAAATTTCACTTAAGACCTCATTTAAGACATGTAATATACCTCATGAAAATATCATAAACTCCAATTTAAACGAGAAAGTCTTACCTTATCCGAAACTCGCCAAAACTCGCCTCGAAAGCTCTTCTAGCGCGGCTGAAACTTCGTGGTTGTTTGCTATCCTTTTGGGGCTGATTGAAATCATATATTTACATTAATAACACCTTCATTCCCTCATTTTATACCCTATATAATTAATTCATGGAATAAAATTAGAGGGCTTACCTTTTTGGCTCCAAATCTGTGGCTCCCTCTCTCTAGTCTAGAGTTTCTCTTATCTTTTTTTTTCTAGAATTTTCTTGGAGATAAGAATGAGTTGTTTGGATAAGGATGATCATAAAAAATATATATATAGTCCACCTTAGGGGGATGAAACATGTTAAGGCCTTAGTGGGCCAACGCATCACCTCCTCCACTTAGGGGCTACCACATGGTATGTGGGGCCCACCCCCCTTCTTCAGCTTCTGCCATGTGTCACCTTCTTTTCCTCTTCGTGGGTTCATAATCTCATCTTACTTTACAAACTTATGTAATCCTTGCTATGTAAGTTTAGTATGAACTCAAGTAGCTTAAGAATGTAAGATTTTCAAGTTGGTAGCTTACATACGTAAGTCGAGTCCTATGACTCATTACTTAGCCTCCAACTTCTTCCGAATTCTTATAACCATATTTCCAATCTTTCCTACTATGGGGTGTCACATTCTCCCTTCCTTAGAGTTGTTTGGTAGCGTTATAGATTATCCGGCTCACATGGTGAATTCTAAGAAGCTTAAGAACCTTTCAAGAAACTTAAGAGCCTATCAAGAAACTTAAGAAGCTTAAGAACCTTCCAAGGTATAAAAGTACGGGGTATAACAACAAGGATTAATTTATTTGACCTACTTAGCCTCTGAATCTTAAGTTATGATCCTCATGAAAGTTATAGGTAATGATGTTGGAGTTATTCAAAAATTTGAATCACATAATTTAGACTAATCTATGAAAAGTTAAGCTCAAAATACAGAAGCAGTATTATTTTCATTGAGAATTGGAATACCATATACAACGTTTTAGGGGGTGTTACAACCATGCCGCATGGTGAGCCACCGTTATGGTAACCTTGAGGTTCAATCCATGACAGGGAACTATAAACTGTGGTGAGTACCACGGGCTGTGAAGCCCTCCGTGGTGATCCTTCCCTTGAGACCTCAAAACATGACTCTAAGGCTAGGACCATAATTGGCCACTATGGGGTCGTGTATCTCTTCACGGACCATGGTGGATTTTGTGGTGGTCACTCCTGCAGACCCACCTACAGGTCCTGCACTAAGCCTACTCTTCACTACCCGTAATGCACTCCATAGACTATGAAGGGGTTCCGTGGAAGAAGTTTAGAAACCATCCTCTACAACTCCTAAAGTTCGATTCCAAGTCCAACATCACGGACATCACCACGGGCTGTGATGAGCATCACAGAATATGAGGGATCCTCTGTGGTTGATCCCAGTTCCACTTAAATGAAGGGTACTCCGGTTATTTCTATATTATTTTACTAATGTATGTGGATATTTTTGGGACTAGATTCATTACGAAAATATCCTAAATACTTCTAAACCTATTTTTTTGTCTTATTAATTCCCAATCAACTTTAATACTTCTCTCTCAAGCATACTTTAATGGTTCATCTTCTTCATCAATTTTGGCTAGGGTTTCTTCAAGAACAAGTCTCTTTTTTCAATTATAAGGTCAAATTCAATTAAGGTATATAGGGATTGATCCATGGGTCCCTTTACCCCATGGAGTCCCAAGGTTTCTACTCAAAATCTCAAGAATTTCAAATTAGGTTTGTAACCTTAGTTTTATAAATTGCATTGGGTTGTTTAAATTATGCTTTTGATTATTATAGATAATCATTATAAGTATGTTCCTACATGAATTATATGATTTTAAGATGAACTATGATTTCCCATGAATGAAGCTTATTTTTAATGATGATATTAAGAAGTATGATTATGATTTCAAGATTTTAAGGTATTATCATGATTTTCATTCAAATTAACTATGTATATGAGTGTTACTCTAAATTAAAGTCTGAATTATGATCATGAATTATAAATATGTTCAAGACATGACTTTCATGCAATTTATGAAGAAAGATGACTTAGGGCCCTATGTGGTGACCTATGATCTAATTATATTAATTATGCAAGTATGATTTATAATGATGAAAAGTCAATTCTCACATTGCAATTATGTTATGAAATGAGCTATTCTATGAATTATGAAGTTTATAACCAAGTTATCACATATGCCAAGTATGATTACTATGTTATGTATTCCGTGGGATTTGACTTAGAATCGAGTGGACTTGAGGTGGTGGCCCTACCAAAAGCCCTAGTAGCAGCCTCAAGTCTCTTGACTATGTGCCACCGTAGGTTGCCTTCATGTCTTATCTAGTGGATCTATATATGGCGTATGTACATGACCCGCCTAGTGGGGTAGAGTCTACCTTAACAAGTAGATTCCCCTTTCTTCTGTTGTATGAAAAGACATCGAGATTCAGTGTTATAGCTCGGATGGTCTTATTGTTGGTTATGGTTCTATCCCAAAGATGTATGATCTCTTATGTACTTTCATAATTTCATCTACGCTTTTCAAATGCTTTGATCATTATGATTCTCTCATGACTTGACATATCTCTTCTTATCATTGTACTTAACTTGATCATTGCATCTTATGATGTATGTTGCATGTCATGCCCTCATACTTAGTACATTCAAAAGTACTAATGCATATTCGTTGCCTACATTGGTTCATAATGTAGGGGTTGAGGATCACGCTCCTATCGCACGTGGCTAGTAGGATTCCTAATCGATAAAGTTTTTGGTGAGTCCTCATCTACCGAGTACTAGTTGTGAGTTGTTTGTTTCATTTTAAAGACTTTATTATATTTCATTTAAGGGTGAGCTAGGGACATGTCTTAACCCCCCCCCCCCCTTCTAATGTAGTAGAGGCAATTGTTGGACCTATGTATAAAGTCTATGTAGTCGAGTTTACATTTCTTCTATGATCATATCTTAGACTCTTTCTATGTTATTTCTGCACTTACTTTACCTTATGTATGCTTTATGATATGTCAAGATGCTAGGTTGGAGCCATTCGAGGTTCCAATCATCGTGTTATGACTAGGACTTAGATTGGGTCATAACAATCTTAGTATCAGAGCACAAGGTTCAAGTGTCTTAGGGAGTCCAGCATGCCACATCAAGTAAAGTCTTATTTATGGTTGTAAAGAGCATCACATCTATGAATAGGAGGCTATAAGACGTTTTAGAAAACTCTCACTCCTTTCATGGTCTATGTTGTGCTACAGAGTTTACCCTAAGACATCCTTTCCCTAACAATATTCCTTTGCTTTTTTTCAAAGAAAAATGCCTCTAAGAAGTCTACCTTTGCCAAGGGGGAACAATGCTAACGAAGCCCAAGCTCCTCTGGCTCTTCAAGATAATAGTCCCCTACCCAACCAAGTTACTAATGTGGAGTTCTGCACTACTATTATGATGCTAGCCCAAGTAGTGGTCAACTAACGAGTTATGGCTCCTCCCAATGTTCCCACTCTGGCTTTGAGGGTGAAGTATTTTGCAAGGATAAATCCTTCAAACTTTTATGGCTCAAAAGTTGATGAGGATCGTCAAGAGTTCATCGATGAAGTATACAAGATCGTGAGTATTATGGGGGTGACATCGGAAGAGAAAACGGAGTTGGTGGTTTATCAACTCAAGAGTGTGGCTCAAGTGTGGTATACTCAATGGAAGATAGAGAGGGTGGATAAAGGTCCTACTGAATTGGAAGCCTTCAAACTTGCCTTCCTTGATTGTTTTTTTCCTCCTGAGCTACGGGAAGCCAAGATGTTGGAGTTTATTAATTTTTGACAAGACAACATAGGAATGAGGGACAGTGCCCTTAAGTTTACTAAGCTATCCAAGTATGTTTCTTCATTGGTTGCCGATCCGCAAGCCTGAATAAGTCAATTTATATCGAAGGTATCTGACTTAGTTGCTAAGGAATGTTGTACACCATGCTTATCAAGGAAATGTATATATCTCGACTCATGACTTTTGCTGAATAAATTGAGGGAGAGAAACTCGAAGAGATAAAAATGAGAGATTTTAAGAGAGCTTGATATGAAGGTGGGTTCTCAAATGCTAAGTCCATTGGTGGTAGTGGCCGTTATCAACAAAGCCAGGGTTCAAGATAGAAGTTCGTTAATGATAAGGTGTCATACCCTAATGCTCAAGGAGGAGGTGTGAATGTTACTATCCCTTTATTTCCCAAGTGTGCAAAATATGGGAAGAATCATAGAGGAAGATGTTTGATGGGATTGGGTACTTTCTTTGGATGTGGCAAAATGAGACATAGGCAATTCGAGTCCCCTCATGTTACTAACAAGGGTAGAGAAGGTCATCCTCAAGGACAAGTTACTCAAGATGGCCAAGTTCCACAAGGTTCCCAAGCTCAATCTAAGGGTGGTCAATGCAACAAATGGTTTTATGCTCTTCATGGTAGGCCAGAGGTAGAGGAGACTCCCGATGTGATTACAGGCATATTAAAGGTCTTTCACTATGATGTTTATGCCTTGTTTATCCAGGTGTAAATTTGTCTTTTGTTACTCCTTATATGACTATGAGGTTTGATGTGTCCCCCAAAGTGTTAATAGAACCTTTTTCCATTTGTGCTCCCATTGGTGAGTCGGTTATGGATAAAAGAGGCTATAGAAATTGTCCCATATCGGTCTTGCACAAAGTTTTTCCTTGTGATCTTGTTGAACTTGACATGACCGATTTTGACATTATTCTTGGTATAGATTAGTTACATGCCTTTTATTCATCCATTGATTATAGAACCCGTAGGGTCAATTTTCAATTTCCTAATGAGCCTATTATTGGATGGAAGGGTAATGATTCGGTGGCTAAGGGTCTATTCATTTTATGTCTTAAGGCCTAGAAAATAATTTACAAGGGTTGCATCTACTATCTAGTTTGGGTTAGAGATACTAACTCCGAGACTCCTACTCTTGATTCAATTTCAGTTGTAAATGAATTTCCTTAAGTGTTTTTCGATGATTTGCACGGTGTTTCTCCCGAAAGGGAGTTTTCCTTTGGCATATATCTCCTTCTTGATACTCAACCTATTTTTATTTGTCCTTACCATATGGCTCCGACGGAACTCAAGGAGTTGAAGGAGCAATTAAAGGATTTATTGGATAAGGGTTTTATAAGGCCAAGCATTCTACCTTGGGGTGCTCCCGTGTTGTTTGTTAGGAAGAAAGATGGGTTACTCCGAATGTGTATAGATTACCAACAATTAAACAAGGTCACTGTAAAGAATAAATATCTAATTCCAAGGATAGATGATTTGTTTGATCAATTACAAGGGGCCAGTTACTTTTCAAAGATTGATCTCCATTTAGATTATCATTAATTAAGGGTAGGGGCAGTGTGATATTCCCAAAATGATGTTTTAAACTCATTATGGTCACTTTGAATTTTTGGTTATGTCTTTCAGACTAACAAATGCCCCCGTAGCTTTTATGAATTTGATGAAAAAGATATTCAAGCAATATTTAAATAAGTTTGTGATCGTCTTTATTGATGATATTTTGATTTACTCGCGGAGTGAGGAAGAGCATGCCAATCATTTAAGGATTGTGTTGCAAATTCTCAAGGACCGTCAATTGTATGCAAAGTATAACAAATGTGATTTTTTGCTAAGGTCGATTGCTTTTCTTGGTCACATTATTTCCAGAAAAAGAATTATGGTTGATCCAAAAAAGACCAAGGCAGTTAAGAATTTGCCTAGACTGTCGAGTCCTTCTGATATTCTAAGTTTCTTGGGCTTAGCCAGTTATTATAGACGGTTTGTGGAAGTTTTGTCTTTCATTGCATCTCTCTTGACTGCTTTGACTAAAAAGAAGGTGAAGTTCCAATGGTCCGAGGCATGTGAAAAGAGTTTCCAAGAATTGAAAGATAGGCTTACCTCCGCTCCTATATTGACTTTACTGGAAGGTTCCGATGGATTTATTGTGTATTGTGATGCCTCACGAGTTGGTCTTAGTTGTGTGTTAATGCAAAATGGCAAGGTAATAGCTTATGCTTCTACATAACTCAAGGTGCACGAGAAGAATTACCCAACTCATGACTTGAGTTGGCGGTGGTGGTATTTGCTTTGAAATTGTGGAGACACTATTTCTACGGTGTTCATGTAGATGTTTTCACCAATCACAAGAGTTTGCAATATCTATTCACTCGAAAAGACTTGAACCTTCAAAAAAGGAGATAGATTGAATTGTTATGGTAAGGTAAATGTGGTTTCCTGGCACTCTTAGTAGGTTGTTCATGAACAGTGTTTCCCAAGTTGATGATGAGAAGAAAGAGTTAGTTCAAAATGTGCATATATTAGCCCATTTGGGTGTTCGATTGGTCGATTCCGAGGATGATGGGGTTACTATGCAAAATGGTTATGAATCATCTCTTATGGTGGATGTATGGGCAAAGCAAGATGATGATTCCATTTTGGTTGAATTGAAGAAAGCGGTTGCTGAAAAATTCATTGAGGATTTTCCCCAAGGGGGAGATGGGGTTTTGAGATATCAAGGATGATTCTATACTTTGAATATTGATGGCTTGAAAGAAGCGATGTTTTTTGAAGCTCATAATTCTCGATATTCTATTCATTCCGATTCCACAAAGATGTATCAAGATTTTAGAGAATTATATTGGTGGAATGGCATGAAAAGGGACATTGCAGAATTTGTGGTTGTGTCCTAATTGTCAACAAGTCAAAGTTGAGCATCAAAAACTGGTAGGTTTGGCTCAAGACATTGAGATTCCTACTTGGAAGTGGGAACATTGAATATGGACTTTGAAACTGGTTTGCCTCGTACTCGTAGGCAACATAATTCTATTTTGGTGATTGTTGACCAAATGACTAAGCTGGCTCATTTTCTCCCAGTTAAGACTTCATATTCAGCCGAAGACTATGCTAGATTGTACATTTTTGAGTTGGTTAAGCTTCATGATATTCTATTGACTATTATTTCTAATCGAGGTACTCAGTTTACACACAGTTTTGGAGATCTTTCCAAAAGGATCTTGGTACCCAAGTGAAGCTAAGTATAGCCTTTCACCCACAAATAGATGGTCGGGCCGAACGTACAATTGAGACATTAGAGGATATGTTGAGAGCATTTGTAATCGATTTTAAAGGAAATTAGGATGACCATTTTTCGTTAATAAAGTTTGCTTATAATAACAGTTATCACTCTAGCATTGAAATGACTCCATTTGAAGCTTTGTACAATAGGCGATGTAGATCCTCTATCAGTTGGTTTGAGGTAGGTGAAGTTTTTTTGATAGGACTCGAGTTGGTATTTGAGGCTATGGAGAAAGTTAGAATCATTAGAGAAAGATTGAAAATGGCTCAAAGCCGGCAAAAGTCCTATTCAGATATGAGGAAAGGGGCACTTGAATTTGAAGGTAATGATTGGGTTTACTTGAAAATTTTACCCATGAAGGGTGTGGTGCATTTTGGTAAGAAAAGAAAGCTAAGTCCCTGCTATGTTAGCCCATGTCAGATTTTGAGGCAAATTGGTAAGGTGGCTTATGAGTTGAATTTGCCTTCAGATTTGGCATCGGTACATCCGATGTTCCATGTGTCATTATTGAGGAAGTTTATAGGTGATCCTAGATCTATTGTTCCATTGGAAAGCATTGATACTAGAGAGAGTTTTTCTTATGAAGAGGTTCCGATTGAGGTCTTAGACCGACAAGTTAGAAAGTTGAGAAACAAAGAAATAGATTCAGTTAAAGTGCTATGGAGGAATCAAGAGGTTGAGGGTTCTATATAGGAGGCTAAAGCCAATATGATAACCCGATATCCTCATCTCTTTCCTTCCGTGCCTAGTTGAGGTAATTAGCTCTTTCATGATCCAATCAGCCCAAATCATGTATTTTAGTTATTTTATGGTTTCACATGCACTCATGTTCATGAAATGAGTTTTAAAGTTAGGTTTTTACTTGAGATTAAATATTACATATTTTATGCATTATCAAGATATTTTGCATTCATGTTGGGCTGTTATGTTCCTTTCCTATTCCATTCATGCTAGCTTGAGTCTCATTCAACAAAGAATATTCCCAAGGCGGGATATTGTAAGACTCTAAAATTTGAAAAGTTGGAAAATGAGGATCAAAACATAAAATTTCTGAGAACCTGTAATATTGGACACTAGGTGATGACCATGAAAGGCCATCACGGATTGTGGTGAGCCACCATGGTAGTAACCCTGAGGTTTATTCCTGCAGGGTGAGGTCCACGATAGGGCATCACGGGCCGTGAAGCCCTCCATGGTGACCCTTCGTTTGAGACCTCAGAACATGACTCCAAGGCTAGGACCATGATTGGCAACCACAGGCCATGTAGCTTTTCATGGACTGTGGTGGGTTCCTTGGTGGTCACTCCTACAGACCCATCTGTAGGTCCTGCACCACGCCCACTCTTCACGACTTGTAATGCACTCCACGAACTGTGAAGATGTTCCATAGAGGAAGTTTAGAAACCTTCCTCTACAATTCCCAAAGCTCAATTTGAATTCCAACATCACGGACATCACCATGGGCCATGATGAGAATCACGTACCGTGATGGGTCCTCCGTGGTGAGTTCAGTTCCATTTAAATGGAGGGTACTATGATCAATTCCCTATTCTTTTCTTAATGTATGTGGATATTTTTGGGATAGATTAATTACAAAAATATCCTAAATACTTCTAAACCTATTCTTTTCCCTCATTAATTTCCATCACCTTTAAGACTTCTCTCTCAAGGATACTTCAAGGTTTCATCCTCTTCATCAAGTTTGGCTAGTGTTTCTTCAAGAACAAGTCTCATATTTCAATTATAAGGTCAAATTCAATTAAGGTATGTAGGGATTGATCCATAGGTCCCTTTTCCCCATGGAGTCCCAAGGTTTCTACTTAAAATCACATGAATTTCAAATTGGGTTTGAAACCCTAGTTTTATAAATTGCATTGGGCTATTTAAATTATTCTTTTGATTATTATAGATGATCATTATAAGTATGTTCCTATATGAATTACATGATTTTAAGATGAATAATGATTTTACATGCATGAAGCCTATTTTCATTGATGATATTATGAAGTATGATTATGATTTCAAGGACTTTAAGGTATTATCATGATTTTCATTCAAATTAATAGTGTATAGGAATTTTACTCTAAATTAAAGTCTGAATTATGATTATGAATTACAAGTATGTTCAATATATGACTTTCATGCAATTTATGAAGAAAGATGACTTAGGGCCCTATGTGGTGACCTAGGACCTAATTATATGAATTATGTAAGTATGATTGATAATGATGAAAAGTCAAATCTCACATTGCAATTATGTTATGAAATGAGCTATTCTATGAATTATGAAGTTTATGAACAAGTTATGATATATTCCAAGTATGATTACTATGTTATGTATTTTGTGGGATTTGACTTAGTACCGAGTGGACTTGAGGTGGGGGCCTTATCAAAAGCCTAAGTAGCATCCTCAAGTCTTTTGAACTATATGCCGCTGTAGGTTTCCTTCATAGCTTAGCTAGTGAATCCACATATAACGTATGTACATGACCCGCCTAGCAGGATATAGTCTATCTTGGCAAGTAGTTTCCCCTTTCTTCCTTGTATAGGGAGACATCGGGATTCCATGTTATAGCTCGCATGGTCTTATTGTCAGTTATGGTTCTATTCCATATATGCATGATCACTTATGTATTTTCATGATTTTGACTCCACTTTTCAATTGCTTTGATCATTATGATTCTCTCATGACTTTACCTATCTCTTCTTACCATTGTACTTAACTTGATCATTGCATCTTATGATTGACATTGCATTTCATAACCTCATACTTAGTACATTCAAAAGTACTAACACATATTTTTTTCCTACATTATTTCATAATTTAGTTGCTGAGGATCACGCTCCTATCACACGTGGCTAGTAGGATTTCTTATCGGCAAAATTTTTGGTGAGTCCTCATCTTTCGGGGACTAGTTATGAGTTATTTGTTTCATTTCAAAGACTTTGTTATATTTCTTTTGAGGGTGAGATAGGGACATGTCTTAGCCCCCGCCTTTCTTATGTAGTAGAGGCAATTGTTGGACCTATGTATGGAGTCTATGTAGTTGAGTTTACATTTCTTCTATGATCATATTTTAGACTCTTTCTACATTATTTCCGCACTTAATTTACCTTATGTATGTTTTATGCTATGTCAAGAGGCTAGGTTGGAGTCATTCGGAGTTTCGATCACCGTGTTACGACTAGGCCTAGGTTGGATCGCGACAATAACCCACAGGTCTTGAACTCAGGAATTAGAGTTAGCAGTGAACCCATGGCTTGTAGTGGGTTAAATATTATAAAAGGTGAGAGTAAGGAGTTACTTGTAAGTTAATAGTGGGTGGGGATATAACCATTTATTATTTATTATTTATGAGCTTCTGTTATTTTCCTATATATTATGCGGTGGGTATCAAATTGAATGATGATGCCTACTAGTACATGTTTTTTGTATTGATACTACTCTTGCTATGCCACTTGGCATAGTTTGGTTGCAGGGTCTGTGGAGTTTCTTAGGTGAAGACAAAGATGATCTTTCGGTAGCTTCTACCCTTCTTCCTTGTGGTTGGAGCTGTGTCATTTATTTTATATTATGTCCTATTTATGTAGAGCTCTTGTACCTGTTTAAACTAATATCCTTGGAGGTGTTAGATGATTTTGTATAATACTTGAGTTCTAATTTAATGCATGTGTTTTATAACCATTCTGACTCATTATTGTATTTTCTTTAACTTCCGCATTGTTATTTCCATTTAGGGGGTAAGAGTTCTCCTACTTAGGTATTAGAGCAGGTTCCCGTACGGCTCGATGGGTTGGATCGTGACATCAATACTTTTCGGTTGTAAAGAAAAGTAAAGTAAAGATTAGAAGAATGAACGGGGACTAATAAATTATTGCATTCAAAATATGATATATTTTTCTCTGCGTCTCTATTCAAGCAACATAAGCTAATTAGCTTAAGATGTTGAAATAATAGATCTTGTTGATCCACCCGTTGATACATATTCAAGATAGAGCAACAAATTTATAACAAAAAAATATTAATAAATTTTATAAATATTAAAATCGAAATAACATAACATCAAGTTGAGGTTAACAATTGTAAATATTGGCGACAAATACAATAAATTAAATGTCAAAAAATTATAATAAGTAATCATAATATTTAACATGATTTTTTCAAGTGACATACATATTAGAATTAAACAAATATTTAAAACACAAAACTTATGGAGAGAATAATCTTCTCCTAAATAAAACTCAATAACAACTACACTGTGGATGTTATTCTATTATTTGTGAGAGGAAAGAATCCTCAATTTATATAGGTCCAAAATTTTTTCTTTCTTCCATCCTCAATTTATAGAGGTCCAAAATTTTTCCTTGGAAGAAAGGATTAATCATATATGAAAGAGACTATTTTCAACAAGAAAATCTTCCACCAAAAAGGTAATTCTAATTATAATAAAAAACCGTTTTGGTTTAATTGTAAATATCAACAACTCACTTATAAAGAAACAAATTAAACTACTTAACATAAAAAATTAATAGTACTAAAAAAAACTACTTACATAATTTCGGATTCTTTTCAATTGAAGTGCCGTGTAATAAATACCAATTAATAAAGATATGAATTGTTACAATTTCAATATTATCAACAACTTACTTATGAAGAAATAAATTAAACTACTTAACATAAAAAATTAATAGTACTCAAAAAAACTACTTACATAATTTCGGATTCTTGCCGTATAATAAATACCAATTAATAAAGATATGAATTTTTACAATTTCAATATTTTAAACTTTAGAATTTATTATATATTTTTTTTCTTAATTTTAAAATATATTGCTCTTACAATATATTTTAGGACTCCTTAATTATTAATTCTCCTAATACTTTGTACCATATATTTAACTCTTACCAAATATTTTAGGATTCTTTGATTTTTAAAATATATTTTTCCTCTTGCTATATATTTAAGATTCTTTACTTTAAAATATTATAAATATAATTAAATAATAACTTTTAAAAAAAAATGTGAAAAGACTATTTTGTCTAAAGGAGATACTTTTAATGAAGGGCAAAAAATTCAAGACCTTCACACTTTTAATATAGTATATACTATTGTCTATGAACGTGTTTTGGACGTTACTCCCTATCAATTATCATACAAAAAAGAACTCCGATAACTAATTTGGAGTCCCATCCAGATATGCGACTCAGACTTGACCCCGACATCTGACCTCGACAACCGACACCTGAATCGACACTCAACTTCCAAACTAAGATTCGACCTCGACTCCTGATCCAACGCTTGTCCCAAAACTCGACCTGAGATCCGATCCCGATATTCGACCCTAGACCCAACTCAAAACTCGACCTTAACATCCGACCTCGATACCTGACACCAGGCACTGTGTCGGAACTAGACTTTTGACACCAACTCTTGACCTCGGATTCGATCTGTATCTCAAATCGGAACTTGATTTTCGACCTGAGATTTGACCCTACACCTGACTTTTGAATTGAAATTTGACCCCATGCAACCCCGACAACCGACATGAGACCCGACCCCAACTTTGACTCCTAACTGGCAACTTTCGATCTGACCCCAATATCAGACCCAGGACCTAACTTGCGAATCGAGATCTGACTCTAACACCAGACCCCGACTTCTGACATAGAACTCGACTCCAACTCTCAATTCTATAGCCGACTTTCGAATCAAGATTCGACCACAAGATAAAAATTTTGAGTTGGGATCCAATCCAAACCCTTGACCCCGACGATCTATTAAGGACCCACTTTGATACTTGACCAAGGACCCGACCTCGACTCTCAATCTAAAACCTGACTCCTTCACCCGACATGAAATTCCATCCTAACTCCTAACTTGGGACCAAATATTGACACCCCCCTCGGGATCTTACCTCAATTTTTAACTTGGGATCCGACACTCAAATTGAGATCTGACCCCGATCTAATTCGATCTGGATCCAGGAGTAGGGTCTCGAATCATCTTAAATTTAGGAAAAAAGGTTAATGAAGAGGGCTTGTATCTCATTGAAATTTTTTATTGAACATTTCTCCCTTTATTGAAAGACTCTGTAATAGATAAAATTATCATGTACTATTTTTCTACAATAGATAAAATTGTCATTTACTATTTTCTTTAAATGATGTTATTTAACTATTATGCAAATATGTAGGACTTTGCAATTATCAAATGTTATAATTACTAAATATTTACTCATTAAGGGTATAAAAGTCATTCAATATTTAATAAATATTTTGCTCAACCAATATTATAAAACGTGTAGAAAGTCCCTACTCATAGTTTACTTGAAATAGATTTAATGTTAAGCTCCTAGTATTAAAAAGATAATATGTATTGATAACTCTCAATTATACCTCTCGAAAGAAATATAGACGATCGTTAGCAGTATATTTTACCCAACTAAGAGTCGGGATCGATCCCACAGGGAATAGATTGAAACAATTTTATTAGCTGTCACTATCCAGTTGTAGTTTCTACTTCCCAAAAATAAACTTGCATAAAGTAAAAGTGGGGGTTTTGGTTTTAGTTTAAGAACAGGTAGCCATGCAAACACAAGTAAACAAGATTTAAATTGTAACAATATGAAGACTAGACTAGGGTTATGATCCCCATGACATATAACTAAATAGATGGCTTGTATTCATGATATCATTCAATGTATTGCATACAAAATACAGCGAATTAGGTAACATCTAATTCACCTTCCGGTCTTTCTTAGACGTATATCATTCAACTCATCCGGTCTCAAAATGTATGCTTTACTAACCATCACCCTGAATTCCAGAGTACTATCTCCTCCCGGTCTCAAGTAACTTAGACGAAGTTTATCCCTTCTTTTGAAGTCAGACTTTTCAAATTTCTATTGTGATAGTCTTTTCCTAATTACTACCTCCCTCTCGAGCAAGCAATGAATACGGGCAAGTTATTAATGTGTTCACTCACTAATAAATACTTTTGAATAAATAAATCACAATACATG
This sequence comes from Solanum dulcamara, assembly GCF_947179165.1. NCBI lineage: Eukaryota > Viridiplantae > Streptophyta > Magnoliopsida > Solanales > Solanaceae > Solanum > Solanum dulcamara. The sequence continues at coordinate 23,257,391 of NC_077238.1, forward strand.
CAAAAACAAATCACGAATATCAATCCTACGTTTGTATATTCTAGTTAAGTCGTCATAGTTTCCACAACCCTAGTTGTAGGATTAGCCTTGCATAATTATGAAGAATAAATCAAAAAAAGATGAAAAAATCATGTATTATAAAGCTTATGAATAACAATGAATCAAACTCACAAATGAATAAGAAGACTTAGATTCAAATCACAAAACTAGAACTCAAAGAATTCGAGTTGTGTGTTCTTTCTCTCAAATCTGTCCAAGTTCGCGTGGTTGATGAAAAATCCTTCAATAATGGAGTCTAGGATGTTAATGTAGACTCTAAACAGTAGGAAAAACGTGTGAAAAGTGTATAAAAGCGTACCCTAAAAATATAACACAAGAGGGTATTTATAGAAACCTAAAACTAATCCTAAACGAATTAGGAAACCAACTTGGTTTTGGACTCGAATAGCACTGGAAAGGATCCACCACAGCCAGTGGTGGGAACCATGGCTCATGGTGGCCTTCCTTGGTCATTTACTTGGCGTTTTGGGGCTGGACATCCCACCACGGCACCCACCACGACCAGTGGTAAGGACCACGGCTTGTGGTGAGGCCCTTGGTGGCTGCCGTGGCCATGTTGCTTCTTGCCTTGGAACTTGGTGGTTCCCTTGTCCATTTCACTTCTTGCCTTGGAATTTTTATTTCTATCCAAACCACCACGGTACCCACCACGGCCAGTGGTGAGTACCACGGCTAGTGGTGACGCTTCCTTGGTGTGAGCCTTAGCCAATTTCTTGGCAGCCTTCCTAGGAAGTCATCTTTATGACTTGGAGTGCTTTCCACGGCCAGCCTATCACGGCCTGTGGTGACTGTCTTGGTGGGCATAATTTGTCACAACATGTTGATTTAATTCCCAACACCCATTCCAAGGTCCTTCAAGTCCTGATGAAGTTCGTTGTTTGAGTTCTCCTTTCAAGTTGTCGCGAAACCTTGCCAAACTCAAGTCATCCTAGAACTTCTTCCATATTTTTCTTTCCTTTTGACCTCACCTCAACACCAAGCCACCAACATCCTTCAAGATAAATCAAATTTCCACATAAATCGTTCCAAATACCACCAACCCAAGCGTACTTCAATTTTCCTTAAAACTAACGAAAAACACATATCAAACTACGAAAATGCACTTGAGAAATTACAATAACTCCTTATTTTGATCATCGTAAATATCGTATTTTGGTGACACATCAATAACCTCAACTTAGAATTTTCGCTTGTCCTCAAGCAATAACAAAACATAAACCAATCGACGCACAAATATAAGCAACACATAGGAAACATATAGAAGCCATGCAACATAAAACTCATGCCCAACTACACTCATGCAACGCACTCATGATCTAACCAACTTGCACACTCAAAATAAGTTCAACAATGCACAAGAAAAGACCATAAGCTTGCCCTTATTTTCAATACTTCAACTCTTGTATAACCTTTTTAGGATTACAATAGAACTTTTTAGGCTTATAGTGCAAGCTCGGATGTGGAAAGGATACATTTAGGATAAAAGTGACTACTTTGCCTCGCCAAATGCTACTTTGTCTAAGATACTTATTTTCAACCCTACAAATTTTTGCTGTTCCCTTATTTCCTCATTCTTCCCTCTCGGGTGTGGTTTCTGCTTTTTTCAATCTTTTTCTTTCTTTATGACTTACTTTTGCACTTATTTTCTTTTTTAATTGCGTCCGCAACCTATGCTTTTCTTTTCTTCTCTTCTAACCATTCTTTTCATACCCTAACTTTTCTGCTTTCCTAATGGTAACCGCCCTAAACTTAGGCTTTTGCCTGAGCTGCAGTACATAATCACCTAGGAGGGACCAGGGCCAAGATAAAGGTTCACAAAACTGATTCTCTTTATAGTAGCCACCCTCAACTTAGGCTTTTGGCCTGAGCTGAGGTACACATTGTCCTTATAGGGACCAGGTCCAAAATAAAAATTCACAGAGAGTAAGGGAAGGTGAGTTGTGTTTAATCAAAGAGAGGGTCTATTTAAAGCTCAAACTTTAGTTCAAAGGGTATAATTTCATTTGGTTGGTTAAATTCAGGCTAAGTGACTCATTATCAATAAAGACCAATGATCCTGTCCTAATCCATCTATCCAATTGTTTCAGTGAGAATAACTAGGTAAGTTATAGCTTACAAGTGTATCAATCAAACTACACAAATTTAGCTCACACACACATGGCACTAATCTTATGCTATTTAGTACCAATCAACACGGTCATAACTAGCAAATCACCATGTACAATGTTACAAAGATCCTAGCAAATCAGTTATCACATTTGAGATGCAATCACACAATGCTTCACAAATTTTTGAATAAGGGCCATTTTTTTCACTTTCATGGGCTACTACTAACTCCTATAGACACTTGCATTCACACAAACAACCTAAATATGCTAGTTCTACTAGATAATACACTTTCAGAGAAAAAAAACTCAGCAAGAAAAACTCCAAAGGGCTTCAGGATGCCCCACACCCTACCAAAATTTGTGCATTATCCCCAATGCTCTTAAAAACTCTAAAGTTTAAAATAAGGGAAGTGATCATACCTGCGATGCTCTAGGCATCAGTAGTAGGTTACCTAATTACTCAGACTTCATTAACTTTCCACATGGGTTGCCTCCCATGAAGCGCCTAATTTAATGTTGCGGCACAACATAAGTATCTTGATTACTCCTTCCTTGGGTTTTGCACTAACTTGAGCCCTGTAGTAACCAAAACCTGAATCAAAGACAAATAGTAAAACTATAAAATAGAACTACAACCTAAAGTACTCACTAATAGACTATTTCAAAGTCGTATTCCCCGGCAACGATGCCATTTTAATAATGCTCACTAGTACATCTTAAAGAAATATAGACGATCATTAGCAGCATATTTTATCCAACTAAGAGTCAGGGTCGATCCCACAGGGAATAGGTTGAATCAATTATATTAGCTATCACTATCCAGTTGTAGTTGCTACTTTTCGAAAATAAACTTGCATAACTAAAAGTAGGGGGTTTGGTTTTAGTTTAAGAAAAAATAACAATGCAAAGACAAGTAAACAAGATTTAAGTTGTAACAATATGAAGACTAGAGAAAGGGTTATGATCCCCATGACATATCAATTAATAGATGACTTATATTCATGATATCGTTCAATGTAATTCAAGTAAAATCTAGCGAGTTAGGTAACATCTAATTCACCTCTCGATCCTTCTTAGATGAATCTCATTCATCTCCTCCCGGTCTCAAAATGTATGATTTACTAACCTTCGCCCTGTATTCCAGAGTACTATCTCCTCCCGATCTCAAGTAACTTAGATGAAGTTTATCCCCTTTTTCTAAGCTAGTCTCTTCAAATTTTTATTGTGATAGTCTTTTCCTAATCACTACCTTCCTCCCGAGAAAGCAATGAACATGGGAAACTTTTTAATGAATTCACTCACTAAGAAATACTTTTGAATAAAAAATTTGCAATACATGCAAAAATAAATCACAATTATCAATTCTATGTTTGCTTATTCTAGTTAAGTCGTCATGGTTCCCATAACCCTAGTTGTGGAATTAGCCTTGCATAATTATGAAGAATAAATCAATAAAAGATGAACAAATCATGTATTAGAATACTTACAAATAACAATGAATCAAACCCACAATTGAATAAGAAGACTTAGATTCAAATCACAAAACTAGAACTCAAAGAATTCGAGTTGGTATTCTTTCACCCAAATCTATCCAAGTTCGTGTGGTTGATGAAAAATCTTTCAACAATGGAGTTCAGGTCGTGTAATGTAGCCTCTAAACAATAGGAAAAACATGTGAAAATTTTCTAAAAGTGTACTCTAAAAATATAACACAAGAGGGTATTTATGGAAACCTAAAACTAATCCTAAATGGCTAGTGATGGGCACCACGGCTTATAGTGGCCTTCCTTGTTCATTTTCATGGAATTTTGTGGATGGACATCTCACCACGGCACCCACCACATCCAGTGGTGAGGACCACGGCTCATGGTGAGGCCCTTGGTGGTTGCCTTGGCTATGTTGCTTCTTGCCTTGGACCTTGGTGGTTGCCTTGTCCATGTCACTTCTTCTTTCCTTGGCATTTTAATGGCTGGACACACCACCATGGTTCCCACCACGGCCATTGTTGAGGACTACGGGTCATAGTGAGGCTTTCTTGGTGTGAGCATTAACCAATTTCTTGGCAGCCTTCCTGGGAAGTCATCTTCACGACTTGGGGGTGCTTTTCACAGCCAGTACTGCCTACCACGGCCCGTGGTGTCTGTCTTGGTGGGAATACATGGTCACAACATATTAATTTAATCTCCCAACACACATTCTAAGGTCCTTCAAGTCCTGGTGAAGTTTGTTCTTTGAGTTCTCCGTTCAAGTTGTCTCGAAACCTTGCCAAACTCAAGTCAACCTAGAACTTCTTGCATATTTTGCTTTCCTTTTGACCTCACCTCAACACCAATCCACCAACATCCTTCAAGATCAATCAAATTTCCACATAAACCATGCCAAATACCATCCACCCAAGTGTACTTCAATTTCCCTGAAAACTAACTAAAAACACATACTAAACTAAGAAAATGCGCTTGAGAACTTACAATATCTCCTTGTTTTGAGCATCGTAAATTTTTTATTTTGGTGACACATGATGTATCCTATAAACATAATCATAATAGAGATAAGTTTTGTTTAGTTCTAGTATAAGATTATATTTATACCCATTAGTAATTTTTTAGATGAGGGAAATTTTAACTTAAAAGGGTAAATAAGTAAATCAACTTTTAGTGGATATTTTGATCAATCAACATTTATATTCATGCCTATATAATAATATAGATAGATTATACTAGTGTTTATGTAAGATCCCGGAAGCTGGGAAGTCAAAAAAATATTGTATTTGAGGAAGGTGCAGGAAATATTTTCAACAGATGCTGACCAATGGCCTCACAACGGACCGTACTGGGCACCACAATTCGTAGCCAGCATTCGTGTTAGTGTACAAGATTAGGAAATGTGAGGGGGAGGTGTACGGAGGGCTTTACGACTCGTGGAGGGTTTTACAGATCGTGAAGCCCCGTGAACTCGACCCCCAAGACTTATGAGCCAAGGTGTGGACCACGAGAGGCACCACAGGTCGTGGTGAGCACCACGAGCCATGGTGGCCTCTGTGGAGGTTAACTCCCTTAGACCCAAAATAGGTTCCTTCACCATGACCACCACCACATCCCGTATTGAGCTCCACAGACCATATGGGTCCCCTATCCAGGTGAAATTTCAGTTTAAGTTGAGGGAGTTTTGGTCTTTTCTTGTATTTTCATTAATGAATGTGGACGGTTTTGGGGGATTTATACTAACCTATTAACTAACCTAAGCCCTCCTAACCCTCTCATTATCACCCGAACACTCAAATCAAAATTCTCTCTCTAAAAGTGTTCTCTCAAGAGTCATCTTCTTCCTCAAGCTAATTTCAAGAAAATTCAAGTCAAGTTTCCAATCAAAAAGCAAATTAGGGCTTATAAGATCAAGGTATGTGGGAATTCATCCTTCGACACTTTCACATATGAAATCCCAAGTTTTTCTCTCAAAATCCCTTATGAATTCTTCTTCTAAAAATCATAATTTTCAAGTAATTTCAATGAAAGCTTTATGAATGATTACCAAGGTTTATGAATGACTTGTGAAAAGTTATGAATGATGTTTCAAAGATGCTTTAAGCAAGAAGTTATGGTGTGATAAGGTAGTTCTCACACAATCATGTTAAAGAGGTGAAAGGACAATTCCCACCAACTCATGGATTCTATGAATCAATCATGTTAATGAACTATTCCTATGATTTTCTGATGATAAGGATTGATATCTTTTATTATCTTTTCGAATGATGTTAATGACTATATTTTCATAAAGTTCCATTGGGATAATGACTGAACACCGAGAGGACTTTAAGGTGGGGTTCGGTCTGGTAGCCATTGTAGCTACGCAAGGGAATCCTAGTAGCAACGTTTAGTCCCTAACTACGTTGTCCGCATAGGTTTATGATGCCAATATAACATAGCTAGTGGATCCACATATAGCACAAAGTTAGAGAAAGTACCATCAAGGAATCTACTGTGGCAAAGTAGTTTCCACTTTTCGATGTGGGGATCATTGGATTTCATGCTATAGCTCACATGGTCTTATATGTCAGTTAAAGGTCCTATCCCATATCAAGGTAAAAGAAAAGGTATAAAGTTCTCATGATGATGTTTTGATGCATTGGCCAATGATTATGATGTTTTAAGGTTTTCATGGTTTTACTCATGTTTTAAGATATTGGTCATGCATATCATGATTCATATTGATAATGTCCTATATTCATTGTTCATGTATGTTTCTCACATACTTAGTGCATTTCATGTACTAACGCATACGTTTTGCCTATATTGTATCATAATGTAGGGACGGACGATCATCGCGCACCTCCTATTCGTGAGTAGATCGAGCTTGACTACATCCATTGTTAGTGAGTCCTCATTATTCGAGGACATGACACTTTATTTTTATTGCGTCAATTGACTATTTCATTCTCTTATGTTATCACGGGTGAGCTAGGAGCGGTCGTATGCCCCCATCTAGTTAGTAGAGGCATGTTAGATGTTATGGAGCCTATGTCATCTTTCATTTCGAGTTGAGATTTGTTCTCTTTTATTGAGACTTTCATATTGAGATTTCATTTTTGCGTCTATGTCTTGCTTTATTGCTTTACTTACCTTATGTATGCTTATGAATGATATGCTAAGAGGCTTGGTTGGGGTCCCTCGAAATTCTAATCACCGTGTCACACCTAGAATCTAGCTTGAGTCGTGACAGTTTATTTACATGCAATGCAATGATTCCTATAATCCATTGATATTAATTTTAAACTAATAGAGTAATTTGTTTTGTTGAAAATAAAGTAGTGATAAAATTTTAGCATTCTTTTGGTTTGCAAAATTGGAAAGCTTCTTAATTCTATAGTATTGAAAAGAGAATACATCAAAAACTCCTAGTGAAAATTAGAAATTAAATAGAAGAATATTGGCTCTCCTACTTACATTCTTTTCAAACAACTTATGTATGCAAGAAAGAAATTACATGCTTTTCCATTACTCTTTTTATTTTGAGTAGAAATTTCAAATATTTGCTTCAAGTTCTAATTTCAGACCACACATACAAGACAAAAAGGATTGGACCATCCAATACTGCTACAAGCACCAAATACATATTTTCAATATGTTGAGCCAACAAGTTGGTAATACTTAGAGCTATTTACAGGATGGATGTATAAATGCATCAATGGAACTCATGCTACCACTGGATGCCTGTGATGTCGATCTTCTTGTGCACAATTAACAGAACTTTCTACAGCCAGGCCTTGAGCGCCGAAACACAAGTATTGATTCATCAACTTCAAGTTGAAGGAGCCATGTTTACGTGATAGTTTCGACTTCTCCTTACTGTTTGACATTTTTAAGCTGCTAGAGGATCCTCCCCTCGCATTGCCAAATTCCATTCTCTTCTCTTTATTGACAACCACTGGAGATGACCACGAAGATTCAGAATAAGCGCTTGATGGTGATCCATAAGATGACTGTGGTGTCATTTGGATAACACCGTGCATCAGCCCCGCTGCAAATTTCTTTTTGGTGGATGGACTTGGAAGACAATTTTGGACAGGGAGCACTCTTTTGCTGTTTGGAAGTGATGACATCCTCGAGAATTTTTGACGTAGAGGGATTGGCTGGTCTCCCAAACCGGAATACAATCTGTAAGATTCTACAGACATATTCTCTTCAAAGCCTCCCCTCTCTTCTTTTCGTTCTTTCTTCCTTTTCCATCGTAGAAGAAACTTTAAGCGTCTAGCAGCACTGTTAACTGACATCAGCTTGTTTGATGAGTTCGACCCTGCAGCAGAATGGCAAGGGCTCGGTTCACCCCAGCACGAAGTAATTTCTGTGCTTGCACAATTGCTATTGGCATCAGACGCATTATCAATGCCAGCATACAGAAATATTTCAGCGTCGGGGATCCTAAAAGAGGCACCAGGACTGCCTCCAATACCCTGCATCTTCAGGTGGGAAGCTAGTACGGTCCTTGTCATATGGTCTTGGCAATTGGAAATTCCTCCAGCTGAAATGAGGCGCTTAATCAATATCTCAGAAGATGCGGATTGTGGGCGTTGCTTGAGGAGATCCAGTGGGGTATTTCCATCAGCATCACGTATATTTAAATTTATTGCAAATGCAGTCATAAGGAGTTCCACAACATCAGTTTGAATGTTCTCAATTACAGCCAAGTGAAGAGCAGTCCGACCATCGTTGTTCCTGATGTTAATAATGTCTTCTATCTCCACAATTTTTCCACGTACCAACTGCTTCATTAACTCCATTTGTCGATCCAGCCTGCGAAAACTTGGGGTCCGAAAGCCAGCTACAGCCATGTGAAGGAGCGTGTCTCCATAATTGTTTCTCATTGCGATAGATGAAGAAGAGACAGATATAAGAACTTTCACCACTGCTAAGTAACCCCTATAAGCAGCTACATGCAGTGCAGTGTTTCCTTGGTTGTCTCTGGAGTTGATAAGATCATACCTTTCCAGTAAGCTCTTGACAACCTGCAAAGTAGTTACTTAGATTAAATTCAATTCAACCATCAAAAGTAACAAATCTCTGGCAGTTCTAGATAACATCGAGTAAAGCTAACAATTAACGCGAAGGAAATGCTCAAACTAGACAGCTAAAAAGTCCAGAACAATTCAATTCAGTGAACTATCAACTACTCACTCAAAATAGCTAAACCAGGCAAATAATGCAAGTGCTTTTTCATACCAAACTGGTATTGAGTATTAAAAAGGGGAGTATCTTGAACCGAAGAACTCTTGCAAACTTGTTTAGATGCTTATCTTTAAGAAATTGCTGACAGGGTGTAAGTGACCCTGTTTCAGTCACAGGGCAGGTTATATCACAGCAGCAGCAAATATGCTTGACAATATCGGAAGTTCTGAAAAATGTTCCATATTCCCAGACTAACTGAGAAGGAGCAATTGATAGCCCAACCTTATTGGATGAAAAGTATGTATGTTATGACTATCATATTTTCTTTTTCTAGGAAAAATGGTTATCACTTTGAATTCTCATTTTGTGGAGTAGGACACTGCAGAGACTGTACTGTACAGACCAACTGCTTGAAGAAACAAAGGTGAACAATGATAAACTGAGATCCCAAACTTTTATACAACAAAGAGTCAAATAGTCTCCTGACAACCATTGCAAGCGAATAAAGAGCTTGGCTTGGTATACTGAAGTGAGAATTGTACACGATTCATAATGTCTCATGTTTTGCTTCGATATAACCTTAATAAGTCGGCTAGTTTTAGCCAAAGCAACGACTTTTTAGAGAGCCCTTAAGATTGGAACATGTCAACGATGAGTTTACTTTTCACTCCTTCAAAGATTTGATTTCTTAAAACAGTACGCATTTGAACGAAGCAAACAACAGCTACAGACACAGTTTTCATTTTATAGTAAGATGATCAGAAGAAAGGGCTACATGGAACCAGTTTCATTTGAAAGGCATACTCCATGCTTTAGATATAACGCATTCTTCTATTTAATTTCTTCAGTACTTGGGATACAACAGAAAAAAGGTTCTCAAAGAAAATTACCCAAAATAATCTACTACTCATCAATTGGGATATGAACAGTTATTTTCTCTGCGAATATGATCTACTACACATTACTTATAAATCACAGTTTGAACCAGTTTTGACTTGAAAGTTCTCCTTAGAACTGGTATAAGCTAGAAGGGCACAGGAATAGGATTCTTCAATACAAAGACAAACAGTGAAGGGTGAGCAAAAATAAGGAGAAAAAACAAATGTACATTAATAGAAGCAAGAAATAGATGATTAGTAAGCTAGAAGCAAGACTCAAACTCAATTTTCAATAAGACTGATGCTCTATGACCGGCTATATGAATCCTCTACATCTATCCAGGTCTATTTGAGTAACATTCATTCCAAGAACAACATCAACCACGCCTCAAATCTAAGCAAGTTGGTTATGAATCCTCACTATCCATGTCACTCCATTGGAGCTCATATCAGTTTCTGTTTTATTCTTCTTCCTTTTTACTTTTTAAATTGAGGGTAGGGGAATGGGAAATGGAGAGGAGGAGATTACAAGGTTGGGCTTGAACCCTCACCAACAAGGTGAGAGTTTAGGTGTCGAACCAACTAAGCTACTAAGATTCCCCAATCATATCAGTTTCTATCATTCCAATAGTCAGTAATCTTTCAAGATTAAAAATATAGAAAGGCAAACTGTAGAACTCACCTCAACCTGCCCTCTACCAGAAGCAGAATGCAAGAGATTAGATCCTTGAGCATCTCTATAAACCAAAACATCAGAGCAATTTCCAAGAATCTCTTTCAACATCTCCAAATTCCCCCCTCTAGCAGCAGAATGAAGTGCCCTATTCATCAATTCCAACCGAAAAGTGGAAGAAACCTCCTCTGCTGATTCCCCTTTACTACTCTCAAGCAGCAGCCTAAAAACTTGAGAATTTTTACTCCTAGCAGCTGCATAAAACATATCAGTAACACCATACTCTCCTTCACCAAACACCAAAAATGGATCTCTTTCCAATAACTGTTTGACAAAGTCCACATCCCCAGCTGAGGCAGCAGTATAAAGAAGCCAACCACCATATCCAGCTCTAATCAAAGAATTATGGCCTTTCTTTGTTTCACCTTCAAGGAGAAGTTTTTTAGCAACTTCAGACCTACATTTTGCAACATCATCAAACTGTTCTTCATCATCCCAAACACTCTCAAGCCTTCTTATTCTACGTAAAGATGTGAGCTTTATGAGTAAATTAGTGTCTAAGTGAAGCAACTCCCTCACTAGATCATAATGACCATTTGCTGCTGCCCAATCAATAGGAGAAGCAAACCACCATTGATCCCCTGTGCTTTCCCATCTCAAAGGAAAATAATTTGGAGGCATTTTGTAAACAAAGTAAGCACTGAACTTTTAACTCTTAACAAACCAAGAAGAACAAGAAAATCCAGCCTTCGAAACAATTAAGCAAAACCCATTTTCAGGCTTTCTGGGAAATCCAAGAAAATCACAGAGTTGTGTAAAAGTAAATAATGACCCAGTTCAGATAATATTATAAATAAATTGTGACAAAAGAAAACAGAAAAAAAGATTAAAGGGGCATCTTAGAGAAAGTATAAAAGGTAAGTGAATGATCACAATGATGATGCACAAAAAGAGATGTGAATATTGGGATCTAAAGTTTAGCAGTTTTTCAAGAAATTGTGAAACTAATTAGTTCTACAGAGAAAAAAAGGTGCCAGCTTTATGGTTTGTTTGCAGATAATAACAAAATGAACAAAGCCACATGATTTTTGATGGGGTCTTTTGTATGGTCAGTGGATCACACAAGAAAAAGATAAATTTTGGAGAAGGGAAAGACAGAGGAAGGAAGTTTCAACATTATATAAAGATTATCATTTTTCGGTTATTATTATGAGCCTTAATTAATAGAATACTACTTAACATCATTTATAACATCACAATGGACAGATATTGAAATTCTATATTTTTCTTTCTTCTTTTGTGGATACAAATTTTCTTTATTCTCAACTGGAACAAGTCACACCTTCTTCTACTTTATATTTTTTATTATTGAAATAGTATATATCCTTTTCCCTGTCAATTGTCATTCGTAGGACAAATTAATGTTATTCCACAATATATGATATTTTAAGAAAATAATACTCATGTACTTGTTTATTACTCCCTCCTACTAAGATCTCTAAATATTGTGATTTTAAGCTAAATATAGGTAGAATGTATCAAATATATTTTAATTTTGTGATCTTACATCTTGTTTGGATGGTTGTTACCTGTTGTATTGTATTGTATTGTATTGTATTGTTAGTTTAAATAAAATCTTTGTTTTGACTGTTACTTAAATTCTATTGTATCGTATCATTTAAATTCATCGTTAGGTAACGACGAAACGACCCATTTTATGTAATGATCGATTCGGTGTGTTCACATCGTTACTTTAATATTTTCTTCTCATTTTGTCTTTATTTATTATTTAATAATTATATTTCATCTTTTACTATATATTTTCATAGTAACTCTATCTCGTACCTTACTTTTTTTGTAAGTTTTATCATTCGAATCATGGATGTGTGACATTATGTAACGACAGAGAACGATACAATCTATCCAAATACTGTATTTATTAAAACAATACAGTACGATACAATACAACACAATACAATACAATACGATACATTATGAAACAATACATAACAACCATCCAAACAAAGTGTTAAGCTACATATCTTTATTTTAAAGTCTCAAGTTTCAGAAATCTTCTTTATTTTCTTAAAATTCATGTTTTGTAAAAATGAGACAAACAAATAAAAACAAAGAAAATACCATATCATATCGAAAGGAGTAATTAGATTAGATTTTAAAAGAGATAAAAAAAAATACTATTATAAACAATATGTTTAATTATAGTCAGATCTCTCTTTAACAAACATCTTCTATAATAATATTTTACTATGAAAATCATGTTTTGTGTGAATTTGATCTTTCATGTTATGTTATATTAATATATATTTTTTATAATAATACTTTGCTATAGCAATAAAATCCTATCAGAAAAAACGACATTGTCATAAAGAAGTTTGATTGTATTTTCTTGATATTTATTAAAAAAAACTAAATAAATAGATAAATACCAAATTTTAGTAATATCTTTTTCTTGCTTCATGTCGTGTAACGCTATATATAAGTTGTCCACAATTCTAAAATAATATTGCATGATTCGATATTAACAACGTTGACAATCACTCATTCGTCTTCAACGAAACAATTCAATATTGATATACATAATTTGAATTATAGTTTACAAATTTGAATCGATCCACTTCTTGCCACATCCTCCTATTAACTATATGAAAAGGAAGAAGAAAAAACAGCCTGATCTCATATATATATATATATGTGGCCTGTCATGTTTGACTTAGTCAAAATTGTTTTTTTTTTTAATTCAAAATTGTGAAGTCCAGATTTAACTAAAAATATACAAAAGAAAACTAATTTTTACCCACTTATTCATGATCATAATTCACACACGTAAGTGGAATGTGTCTCTAAGCATTAAAATTATATTGGATTTAAATCCGTAAATTAATTTAGATTATATTAAATTCAAAAAAATATTCCAAATGATATGGCGATCCAAGTCAAATAAATGAGCCACTAAAAGCACACCATGTGTCAAAGTTATATGGCAATCCAAGTCAAATTAAATGAACTATTAGAATCATGCCATGTGCCAAAATTATGTGGCAATCCAAGTCAAATTAAATAAGCCACTAAAATCATGTCATGTGTCAAAGTTAGGTGGCAATTCAAGTCAAATTAAATGAGTCACTAAAATCATGCCACATGTCAAAGTTATGTGGTAATCCAAGTCAAATTAAATGAGTCACTAGAATAATACCACGTGTATATGTGACATGTTATGACCAATCAAATTGAAACTTTTCACCAAAGGCATCTGATTGGTCAGTTCAAACCGACCAATCAAATCACACAAGCATATCACTCCCTACAACTATAAATAGAGGTCCTCATTATTCTGAGAAGGGGGGGTTGGAAGAACAAGAAGCAAGAAGAGAGCTCGTGGATCAAAGACCGCAAATTCTCTACAAAGCTACAAAGTTTAATTAATCAAATTTAAGTTCAAGTTCAAGATCAAGAACGAAGGCAAATATCAAAAGGTTCGAGATCATTAGGCCTTTTGATCAATGTTGCATATCAGGCAATGATTCCCCCTCCATGTATACGCTTCCTTGCATCGTCTGTTTCAAAATCATGACAGCACCTTCGCTAGAAAAAGAAGCCATAAGAGGATCAGTCGGTCCACCTACTAATGGGTAATGAGTTTTGAAATAATAGGCCAACCAACCATACACGTAATGAATTGGAAAATAAGTTTGGACAAGATCAAATCGTGAGCATCTTGAAATTGTGTTTAGACCTTAGTAAATACTGGCTAAGACTGGAACTGCAAGGCTAACTCTTCGTCCACATGCTAAATGACAGGCGATTTTGAAGACGCCCAGACAAATAAAGCCATCCTCCTTCGTAGGAAGCACAAATACGCACAGCAAGATAAAAAGGTTGTCAAGTATGTTTCATTTTTCTTGTTACTCTTAACTTCTAACTTGTGAAACAAAGCTTCTTCAGCAGGAGTCCAATTAACAGACTCACCAATTACGCCAGTTGGGTTATGCAATGACTTGAGATGGATGGACTTCTTTTCTCTTCTTGGTGGGGGTTGTCCGTATTTTGTATCTTTCTTACACCAAAACTCTACCCATCTTTCCACAAAAACATTCGGGTCATGATTATTCTCTACTTGGATCTGATGAAAGGCATCAAATAAATGCTTATAAGAGTGAGGGAGAAACCTTTTTCCCTTATCAAATGTGCCTAAAAATTCTGCAATATTTGGCAAGACTTCCTCGTAAAGACTTCATATTATGGGTAGACCATCAATCACGTGTAAATTCCAAAGTGATATAGATAGTTCTCCAACTGAGGTAAGCAGAGTATTTGTAATAGAACACCAAGTTTCGTAGAAGGCTTGCAAGATGTTAGTGTTACGATCATAAGTAAAAAATGAACTATACACAACATCATATATTTTTGCATCTTTCAAAGTCTAGAGATTCCTACTAAGGATATCTTCAGCCCACTCCCAATAGCCTGGAATGTAGTGAAACTCTCTATCAAGTGTGAAAGTGTCATCCCATCGAGTCTCTTCATTTATGATTCATCGCCCCAAACAGGGTAAAGAAATTGCAATATTTTTGGTACGATGATTAGGAGTGCAAAGTACCCACGTCTTGGGAGGACGACTGTTATATTCAAGAGTCCAATTATCTAAACTAGGAAGTTCCCCCAAAGATGGCCACGGAGCAACATATTGTCCAACTAATGGCTTACCTACAAGAAATTTGGTCTCCACCTCACTATTCTTATAATCTGATATCACAAGGTATCGCGACTCTAAAGAAGAGGAAGTCAAATCTCTAAAGTAAATCATGATTCAATCTGTAAAAAAAGTATTTTATTAGCGCTTAAATTAGTAATTCAGTAATAATGGTCATGAATCTCAATAATGAATGATTATATTCTTTGAGCACGAACTATGCCTAATCTAAATGGTGTAAAGTCTTTATCGATCAGGTAAAGTCTTTGCTTTAGACAGTGTAAAGTCTTTGACTCGAATAACGTGATACCTTCACCTCAAAGCATGTAAAGTACTTGTCTTAGACGGTGTAAAATCTTTGGCTTGGACTATGGGATGCCTTTGACTCAGACGGTGTAAAGTCTTTGCCACAAATCATGTAAAATCATTGCCTTAGATGGTGTAAAAGTCTTTGGCTTGAACTATGTGATGCCTTTGACTCAGAAGGTGTAAAGTCTTTGCCATAAATCATGTAAAGTCTTTTCCTTAGATGGTGTAAAGTCTTTGGCTTGAACTATGTGATGCCTTTGACTCAGACGGTGTAAAGTCTTTGCCATAAATCATGTAAAGTCTTTGCCTTAGATGGTGTAAAGTCTTTGGCTTGAACTATGTGATGTCTTCGACTCAAACGATGTAAAGTCTTTGTCATAAATTATGTAAAGTATTTGTCTTAGACAATGTAAAGTCTTTGGCTCGAACAATGCGGCACATTTGTGTCATACAGTGTAAAATCTTCACCAAGAATAATGTACAATTATTGGCTCAAACAACACAACACCTTTGGATCCAATAGAATAAAGGTTCATGAAGTAATATTTTTACTTGCAAAATAAAAGGATGAGGAAAGAAGTAACGAAGTGCACAGAAAAAAAATACACATTAACCATACCTTGACGCCTGCTTGTGGAATCTCCAAAGAATCTGTAAAAAGAAGCTTGCAGTGGTTAAAAGTGATAATAATAAAAAAAATAAAGAAGAAGCATCTATTTATAGATGGATGTAATGGTAAGGGAGTCCTCTCCTAGATCTAGTACAAATTCTTATTTGACTAGAATTCTAAGGAGGAATGATAGGATAATTTTTTTTTTAAAATCTATCCTAATTCGTTTACGGTAAGGTGAATGTTTACATTCTCCTACTTTAAATTGATTAAGGATAGTGGAAGCTAGACAACTTAAGGTTGGACTCTATTTTTTACTTCAATTATGTTGAAGTGGTATATTAATTAAAGGTATTTAAAATACATGATATATAATTATCATGTAATTAATACTTCAAGTCTTGTCAGAATATTTTATTGATTGTAGACTAGACTTGAAGTATTAATAATTGTTTTCAAGTCAATTAATCGAGGACTGGAAGGGACAATAATTTGCCAAGTAATTACGTGTTCAATGTAGTGGCTATTTTCGTTTAGATTCCTATGCCACTTTGAAATTAATAAATCATGAATTCTCACTAAAATCAGGTGGGACCCTTTAATTTTCAACTACTATTTGAGTTCTTATCACTTTTGCTTGAGTCCTAATAAAATTAGAAGAGTGCACTGCGCACACATAACCGACCCTATAAATAATACTTTTCCAATTCTAGTAGAAGTCAAATTATAAAGACCCAATTTACATTGGATACTATTTGTGGTTGTGGCTCTATAAATAGATGTAAGTCCATCATCAAACTCAGTAATTCAAAGCTCCTTGCAGTAACCAAAAAGTTCTACTATAAGTTAGAGGATATTTTTACTAAGTACTTCAAGCCTAGTCTTCAAAAGATAAAGTATCTCGACAAGACTTGAAGTAGGGGGCATTTGTAAGAATTAAAGTTATATTGGATTTAAACTCGTAAATTAATTTAGACTATAGTAAATTCAAAAAAATAGTCCAAATGATGTGGCGATCCAAGTTAAATAAATGAGCCACTAAAAGCACACCATGTGTCAAAGTTATATGACAATCCAAGTCAAATTAAATGAGTCATTAGAATCATGCCATGTGCCAAAATTATGTGGCAATCCAAGTCAAATTAAATAGGCCACTAAAATCATGCCACGTGTCAAAGTTATGTGGCAATTCAAGTCAAATTAACTAAGCCACTAGAATCATGTCATGTACCAAAGTTAGGTGGCAATCCAAGTCAAATGAAATAAGTCACTAAAATCATGTCACATGTCAAAGTTATGTGGCAATCTAAGTAAAATTAAATGAGTCACTAAAATCATGCCACATGTCAAAGTTATGTGGTAATCCAAGTCAAATTAAATGAGCCACTAGAATAATACCACGTGTATATGTGACATGTTATGACCAATCAAATTAAAACTTTTCACCAAAGGCATCTGATTAGTCAGTTCAAACCGACCAATCAAATCACACAAGCATATCACTCCCTACAACTATAAATAGAGGTCCTCATTATTCTGAGAAGGGGGGGGGTTGGAAGAACAAGAAGCAAGAAGAGAGCTCGTGGATCAAAGACCGCAAATTCTCTACAAAGCTACAAAATTCAATTAATCAAATTCAAGTTCAATTTCAAAATCAAGAACGAAGGCAAATATCTAAAAGTTCGAGATCAAGTTGCTTATTCATATTTATTATTCGTCATAATCGTATAAGTGTTCGTGACGAATAATTCAAATCCAAATTTGAAGACGAAGATTCAAGATCAAGCTATTCAACCTCTTGACTCTAAATCAAATTCAAGTTCAACATATTCCATATTATTTGAAAAATCAGAAGATTATCATAGAGATTGTAACACGTACTATATTTTGAAATCAATTATTACACTTTGTTACTCCAATTTTCCGATCTTAATTATTTATTTTTTCAGCTCGAAAATTTGTTGTTTATTGTGTCATCCTTAGATTTTGAAGAAAAATGTGAGGATCTAATTTCTGGTATTTCTGACGCTCCAAAAAAAGGAAGAGGAAAAGACCAAATATGTGGGGGGAAATTAAACTCTCTATCTTTATCTTATGTTAGTAAAAAAAAAAAAATTAACCCATGGCAAAATAACTCTAACCTCACCAAAAAGTAGAAAAGTGAAGACCAAAATTAACTTAAGAATGAAAAACAAGTTTGCGTAATTTATGAATCATCATTTATTATTTTATCACATAAAATTATTTTTAAAAATTATAATATTAATATAAAAGTAAAATCATTCAATGGAAATCGATTCTCATTATTCCCTTTCTTCAGTTTCCTCATGCAATTAAACTATTCTTTATGATTTATCGAATATCTTTATTTTGGACATATCCATTCACACAGTTTTATTTTTTCATTCATATATCTTTTTTGGTGGTTTATAAATTTTATCCAAAACCAAAATTGAAGGTCAATAAGTAGTGGTGGTAAATTCACAAGTTCAATCTTATCGTAAGTCTCTCCACTCTTTTATCTTCTCGTCTTATTTCCATACCAAAAATAAAAAGAAAATTATTTTATAGTTCAATCATGTAAAAGAAAATAATCGTTTGCACTATTTTTCATAGAAAAGATACATATAATATAAATTTGAGAAATAAGATAGATTATTTGTCCCAA
The DNA here is from genome assembly GCF_947179165.1 of Solanum dulcamara. Taxonomy (NCBI): domain Eukaryota; kingdom Viridiplantae; phylum Streptophyta; class Magnoliopsida; order Solanales; family Solanaceae; genus Solanum; species Solanum dulcamara. Next base: position 23,276,067 of record NC_077238.1, read on the forward strand.
AAAATTAAATAAATTGATTGTATAATTTTCTCATAATAAATTAAAAAGAAAAGAGTCAAATATATTTCTCAATTTTGCTATTTAGAGTGATATTTCCTTTATAATGAAAATGGCTCATATATACTCATATTATTATATAAATGACTCACATATAATCTTTTTCTCTAAAGGAAGTAAAAAATATATTTTTAATTTTTTTTTTAAAAAAACTCATGTAGAGATATATTTGATCATTCTCACACATATTTATTTATTTATTGACTTTTTGATTCAATGGTTAATTTGAATTAATTATTTTGACAGTCAAATTTATTTATTTTCCTAATATTCTTGTAAAATTTATTGTAGATGCCCCAATTTTTTTACAAGTACAAAATTTAAATTAAAATATAGCCACAAAAAATTAGTTTTAATTTTTTTTATATATTTTCTCTTTTTTCATTCACACTTCTTTCTGTTTATTTCTCTTACTTTTACACTAAAAAATAAAATAAAAAATAAGAATAAGAATAAGAAATTCATAAAATGATAATAAAAAAAATCAAAAAATAATTTATGTAAAAAAGATCAAATATATCCCTAAACTTTTTTTCTTTTAGTTTAAACTCACCTTCTGGGAGGGTTTAGGCTGACTCTTAAACTTTGCTAGAAGGATCATATTAAATTAAAAATAAAACATAAATTGAAAATATATTTTTTTTATTTTTGTTAGATGAAAAAGGTATATGGAGTCACTTTTATAACGATAAGAGTATATGTGAATCACTTTTAAAACGAAGAATATATCAATTCTAATTTCTAAATGACAAAATTAAAAAATATATCGTGCCTTTTCCCTAAATTAAATTCAAAATGTAATAAATATTCGCTGTACATTTCTCTCTTGCTTTATGATGTTACTTTTCCCATTTTGCATTTGGCAGTCCTTAATTAATTCGAAATCATGTGCTTAGTTCGCCCTTCCTCATTTACTCATTTATAAGTATTAATTAGAAAATTTTTCTGTGATTCACGCGGTATAATAATAATTTAAAATAATTTTTTTATAAATAAAGAGACAAATTTTATTTTGGTTAGAGGCTTTAGTGTCGACTTATTTTTCCTCTTAAACAATTGTTTATATCTCTTTTAATTCTAATATTTATGTGTTAGTTATGAATATTAAAAATGGCATAATTATTTTTAACAAAATAAGTAAATGAAAGAAATAGGAAATAAAGACCAAAAAAATAAGAATAAAGATAAATAAAAATACTGATCATAAAGAAGTGTCATATCAAATTATCTATCTTGTCTGCCTTCAACTTTATATAAAGAGAGAGAATGAGAGAGAGATGGTAATAAATTTTAGTAGTGTGTTTTTGATTCTTTAGCTGATTTGTTTCTTATGAATAATGGATATTAGATTCTTTAAAGTAATTAAATGAGAACAACAATGAAAATGTCAGTAGAAAATGAGAAAAAAATTATGAATGTTTGTTATAGAAAAGTATCATATTATCTTGTATATGCTTAATTTTATGTGTGTATACAATATAGATGATAAAAAAAAATATAGGAAAATAAAAAATAATTGATGGACAGTCAATTAATAATATTGAGTCATCTATTATATAGAATAAACATAAAATGGAACATTTCCACTTTTATGTATAATGCACTTTTTTCTTTTTTTTTTCAAACAAAAGATATTATCTATGTTTATAAGCAAAAAAGAAATGAATTATCCAACTTCTAACCACCATTAATATCAAAAGAAGTTACTGATTAACTTGAGTAATATCTTTATTAATAAAAACTCAAAAGATTATAGTTATTTAGTGAATAGTTTGACTCCTCACTACTCATAACAATTATTTTAAATGCTCTAACATATATAATGTATAATGTATGTTATTAATTTTATCAACCAATATAAATAATTTTTTTGTAATAGTAGATTTTTTAATTTCTTGTTATGAAATTAACTTTCGCCTATATTTTTGAAAATAAAAATAATTGATGGACTATCAATTAATAATATCGAGTCATCTATTATATAAAATTAATATAAAATAGAACACTTCCACTTTTATGGATAATGCACTTTCTTCTTTTTCTTTTTTTTTTTCCAAACAAAAGGTATTATCTACATTTATAAGCACCTGATAAAAAAAAATGAATTGTCCAACTTCTAACTATACTAATTGTTACTGATAAAAAGTCGAAAGATTACAGTTAATTAGTGAATAATTTGACACCTGCACTACTCATAACAATTATTTCAAATGCACTAACATATATAATGTATAATGTATGTAATTAGTTTTATGAACCAATTCAAAAGATTTTTTTGTAATAGTAGATTTTTTTTTTATTTTCTTTTTAATTTCTTGTTATGAAATTAACTTTCGCCTATATTTTTGAGTCATAGACTTCAAAATAGTTTCCAAAGTTACATGCTATCAATCACTAATTATATTCTTGAACAAATTTAATTTAAGAAAATTATACATTATAAAATAAATTGAAATAAAATAGGAGTAGAATTTGTTTTTATGAATTTAAAAAATGAGTGCATAAAATCAATTTAGAAGAAATCTGTTGTATGTATCAAGCTTCTCGATATAAATGGCATAGCATAAATCATTAAAATTTAGCAAATATTGAGCAAGAAATAATCTTTGAATTTGTTGAGAAATCTTAGCCTATAAAGGAATTACATAAATGGCATACCATAAATCATTAAAATTTAGCAAATATTGAGCAATAAATGATAATGAAATGCAAAAATATAAAATTTTCAACCAATAAGAAGAAAAATCTAAGCCTATAATTTTATTTTTTTTACTAAGAATAGAACACATATAAGTAAGTATAATCAAGATAAATATTCATCAATACGTGATCTCATTAGATAAATTGCTACTATTAAAGAAAATACATTAAAAATTATGTTGAAGCATGTCCTAAGCACAACTAAAACTAAAATAGAGATTCATGTATGCAATAGTTTGATAGTGAAAGATATATAGAGAGAGGTTAATTTTTGTCTTTTTTTCTTCCATCTTTTAACATATTATTACTCCACATTAATAAAATTAATTAAAAATTTTAAAAATTGAAGATGGAAAAATACATGAATATATATTAAAATCTCTAATAAAGAAGGCAATTATAGTGGGAGGTGAAAAATTGATGAATTAAATAAATACTTTTTTAATTATAAAAAATAAAATAAATAAATGAATTTGTCTTCCATTTTTAACACATCAGTTCCACATTAATAAAGTTAATTAGGAGTGATAAAAATTGAAGGTGGAAGAATACATGAATATATATTAAAACACTAATAAAGAAGGCAATTACAGTGAGAGGTGAATTTACCTCAAAATAAAATTCTACTAATATGATTTTAAGGTATTACAAATTTGTACATGAAAAGCTTGGAAGTTATGAATATGAAAAGTTTGAAAGTTATTATTAATATTAATTAAGAGTAAAATTTATTTATTAAAGAACTATGAGTTAAAGAGATGGTTTTACAAAATAAAATAATTGAAGTAATGAGAAAAAAAATGTCAAAAAAATGAGAAAATAGATAAATGAGAATGGAGGTTAGAGAGGGATGGCAATCACCTTGTCTATGTTCCTCCTTTATTATTATATATTGATTATTAATTATTAATTATTAGTCCCTTCATTCTATATTAAGTGAATTTTTGAGGAATTTTTTATTGTTCAAAATAATTGAATTGTTCAAATTTCAAGATAGATGTTTGAAACTTTTTCCATATTTGTCTTTTCATTTATTGAAGTTTTATATTTTTTAGGAGATAAATCAAACTACTTGCAAAGTTATATTTATGATTTTACAAAGGGCAATAGTAAAAAGCGTGGTTAAAATTATATCCTTAAATATTTTTCTTAATATATGTGCATTGACTCATAAATTCACTTAATATGAAATGGAGGGAGTAATTATTAATAGAAGGACGAAAATGCTGTCCTGTCCATACTTATGTTGAGATCAATCATTTATTAAAAGGGCATCTTTATTTGGGCATATTCATTCACATTCACACAAGTTTTATTTCTTGTTAACAGGGACGAATATTTTTTTATACTAAAGCCAGACAAGATAGATAATAATGATAAATAAATACTCACCGACAACTACTCTTAACTTACAAGATTATTTTTTTTTGAATTTATTTTGTGCATGATATCTGAATTGAAAGCGATGCCAAAAAATTTAGTAAAAATATATCAAAATTTTAAATTCGAGATTTCTACTTTATCTTTAACCACTCTTTTGATAGTATCAATTTCAAGCATAAAAGAGGGCAACAAATTCATTTATATGGATTTTAGAGCGTCTAATAAGTTATAAAATCACAATTAGGACATTAATGTAAAATTATAATGTGATACAACGTCATTTTTACTCTTCGATATTCTCAATATCGTACTATTTATCTCTTTATTTATTGGGAAAAGTACAACAGAACGTGGCAAATGGACATACTTAATATCAATATGAAAGGTATGGTATGCCCCCAACAAAGCAAAATGTTGGTAAAACATTTCCAGTTATACCCTTATGGCCTTGTCATTAAAGTAACCATTTCCCAAACTAATTGTTATACTTGTAGTGAAATTTAGATTTACAAAATATAATTAATAAGAATGATTTAATTAAAATACTTAATTAGTTAACTGATTCTTTCTTAAGAGAAGTGTAGAATACAAACTAAACTAGTAAAAGTATTAGGTTAAGTTGACCACCGTTTAGTTATTAATAAAAATAATTGTGTATACGAAAGTTAGTAAAATGCGATACATAATAAAATTCGTATCAAATTTGATATTGAATAATGAAAATGGAGTAATAACTTTTATTAACTTGCTATAATCATTTCAATACAGTGAGTGAGTCTATAAATGTAATTTTTTAAAAAAAAGAAAAAGAAAGAAGAAGAAGAAGCTTTTGTACGTCTATCTATATCTATAATATAAACGATTAGTTCAACTATCTAACTACTACTACTACTACTCATTATGTGGTTTACAAAAATAATAAATAAGAGAGGTGTGTTGTGATTTAGTAAGATGAAATATATTTCAAGTAACATTTTTGATCTCACTGTCTCAGTGAATCTGAATTTAAACTAGACATTTTTATTTGTTCAATGACTTGCTGTCGGCTTTTATTCCTTCATTTCCACTTGTAGATCGCCAAATTGTTGTCCATTACATCGCCTTTTCTTCAAATTTATGAAGAACTATCGAACAGTATGAGAGAATTACTACGATCTTACTGACTGAATGATTTACTTAGGAATCGATTATACACTTATACAAGTTAATGGTACTTAATCCTATTTAATTATGCCTATAATTATGCTACAAAATATCTCGCTTATTAATTTTACAATACAATAATATCTAGTCAATCAATATAATATTACTATATGGGGTACTAAGTGTCACGACCCAATTCACCGGGCCGTGCAGACATTCATTCTAACACCTAAGTAGGTAGAACCTTTAATCCCTCATATGAATTGAGCATTGCATAAGTTGCAGAAAATAGTAAATGATAAGACAAAAGGTTCTACTAAAACGACCATAACCACTTCTAATAGTTTTTTTACAAGACTCCGATTAAAACCCCTCAAGGATACTAATCTAAAACAGGTACAAGAGCTCTACAGAAACAGAACATGGGACAATGAAAAGACACAGCTTTAACCGCAGGAAAAGGAAAAGTAGGAGCTGCCGAAAGATCATCCCTGCCTTCACCTAAGGAACTCCACTGGCCCTGCAACTAGACTATGCTAACTGGCATATCAAGAGTAGTACCAGTACAAACAACACGTACTGATAGGTATCATCGATCAATCTAATACCTACCGCATAATATATGAACAGGAAAATAAGAGAGATCATAAACAATTAAACTTTATAAACCTGTTCACCCAACCTGCTAGTAAACTCCTTACTCTCACACTTATTGTCTTCACCACTCTACTAACCACGGGTTCACTATCAACTCTGATTTACGAATTTGAGACCTGTGGGTTCTGGGCCCACCATACTACTGCTTACTTCACCCTAATAATCGCCAGCCAACAACCTTAGCCACTCAAGGGTTCCACACATCTATCACTGATCTTGAACCAGTTGTCTCACAACATAATGACCTAGCCATCTCATAACCACACCTCATAACTAATTTCGATTTATAGGTAACCACTACTACTACCACTATTTCTAATTGAACATTCCAATGAAAATGACTCCCTGCCAACAACCAACCTCCACCCTTAAACCTGAAAATATAGAGTATCACATATATCACATCGAGGCCTAATAAGGTCCACCATCTTACCCAAAATAATTCTATACTGGCTCACAGTTCTTTATTAATAACATACCACAAATTAACAGGGTTCTTTTATAAGTCCTTTTTCCTAGATCATTAACAGCTACCTTTACTATTACATAATTTACAAATATCATTAGGTCCTCTCATGGGACCATCCACACACACACACTTTTCCCTCTTAGGGGACCCAACTTAGCCATATATGTATCGGAATATGATACCCGATTCAAGAACATGTCGGAACGTGGCACCCGATCCATTAATGTGTCGAAAAGCAACACCCGATCCAAGAATGTGTCAGAATATGACACCCGATCCTCTTAACCACAAAATTCAAATTTACAATTTAGTTAATCAACAAAACAATACACATAAATCACTCCGGACTTACACCAACTCATCAAGGTTTCTAACCAGTAAGGTTTAACACAAATAACCACATATTTTATATCAATATACATACCACTATGACATTTACAATTTCACCCATCTAAATACAATAATATCACCGCCAATTTCTCCCAAAATCATTATACAACTTTCTTACCCAGATCACTTCAAGTTAAACCACTAATGACACCCGAATTTCTGCCCATGACCCGTGATCCATAGCTTAATTATATGATTTCTCATTAAATTCCCTTCTATACTATGCAATGGGCATATATTTAACTACTCAGATAAGAGAAGCCTATCCTACTTGGGCGTCAAGCAGCTGTGGAGAGATAGAATAGTTCCAATCCTTCATTCCACATATTAGACGGGGAAGGTAGGCCTAAAATCCACTAGTTGGAATCCTTCCAGTGTTGAGATTCCTCCCCTTTCTCTTCCCAATCCAGGAGCAACCTTTTGGAGGGTTTTTGCATTAACCATCGCCTCTAACTTACCTTTGGAAGAAGTGGAGAAATAAGAAAATCACGACTTTAATTCTGTCCCACGTTCTCCCTCTCTGACAGCAGGAATTCCACTAGAGCGGTATCTCTATGGCGGGACTATTCTGCTCTGGAGGGATTTTGGGACCCAGTTGAGTTAGTTTCTTTGAGATTTCTTCTCGTCTTAATTAACGACAATTCAGATCATTATACTAAGTCTATACGCTAACACCCCCCCTCAAATTGATGTGGAGTATCTCATTGCAATAATTTGAAGAGAAGAAATTGATGTCATAACCGCGTCATCTTTGGTGAATTCATCAATCAATTGATTGTGGGAAAGAACGTGACTAATAGTGAGAGTCTTGTCGGCAATAAGCTCCCACATCAATATGCTTTGTGTTTTCATAAACAAGGTTGTTGGCAATCTGAATAACACTAGTGTTATCAACATGTAGTACATATGACAAGTGAAGATTACCCCAAAATTAGATAGAATCCTACGTAGCCAAACGATCTCTAAGCTAGCAACTAACATTGAGTGATATTCAGCCTCAATATTAGACTTGAATGTGCGACTATGCTTGTTACACTTCTTCTAAATAAATAAGAAGCCGAGGAACATACACCACCTTCTGCAGAATATAAAAACATGACCTAGGTAGTCAATCTGAGTAGCCCCAAAAGCACACTTTGCTTTTCTGGAGAAAAAAAAATATTGTTCCTAATAATTTGGAAAGTTTGTTGCAGATGTGAAAGATGATCAGACCAATTATTGTTGTATATAAGTATATCATCAAAGAAAATCGGAATAAATTTTCTAAGATGAGCACTGAATATCTGGTTCATGAGGCTCTAAAATGCAGAGGGAGAATTGATAAAGACAAAGGGCATCAACAAAAACTCATAGTGCCCTTGATGAGTTCTAAAGAAAGTTTTAGTTATATCAAGTCCAAACATTCTTATCTGGTGGTATCTATATCTCAAGACTAGCTTGGAAAAATACTTGGCTCCATGAAACTAATCCTACAATTCCTCAATAACTGGAATCGGAAACTTATCCTTAACAATATTGGTGTTAAATTCCCTGTAGTCTATACACAATCTCTAGGACCCATCCTTATTTTTTACCATCACAATAGGTGATGAATAGGGGCTGGTACTATGTCGAATCACACTGAACTCAGTATTTCATCAATCATCTTCTCAATCTCATCCTTTTGAATAGTGGAATATCTATACGGCCGCGTTTGATATTAATTGGGGATGTACTCTTGATATAAGACCAAAAATACATATTTTTAGTCATTATTTGCCTTACATTTAGTATTTTTATTTGTTTTTTTTTAGCATAAATTTTATGAATTGTACTAAATAGTGTATTTTATTTGTAGAATTAAACTTACACGAAGATGAAGAGATTTGGAGCCAAAACGAATTAAAAATAAAAAATTATAGAAGAAAATCAAGCAGGCAGCTAAATGGAAGGATTTTAATATTGTATTATTATTTCTATAGAAAAATGGTTCCTCCTGTAAACTTCTTATAGCCACCATGCATAACTTTGAGGGTTTAGCCAACAACTTGTCCAACCCATGCTGCTGTATCATCTTAGCAGCAGGTGGTTGATGTCCCTTCAAAGAGATCTTGTGACCCATGATATTGAACTCCATCTTGAATTTTCTGAAGTTCCATATAATATCCCCTAATGTGATCAACCATTGAATTTCTAAAACCATGTTGCATCCATCAATAGGCAAAATTAATATGTCAGTGTCAAATTAAACCTCCTCCATCTTTCAAACTAGGCTCTTACACACATAATTGCTCTGAATTTTCTTTCCATCAACTACTGATACATCAAAGGTGATATAGCAATCAACAAACACCGCACTTTTCTAACATTGTTAAAATCCATAAAATTGAAGGTGCTCCCAATATCGATCAAAACATGAATAGTCTTCTCTTTTAATAAAGCAATAACTCTCATAGTTCTGAATTCATGAATCTCATTCATATCATACACTGATACATGATGTAGAATGGATCCTTTATCATCAGTTTCTAACCCCTGACCGTTTATGATAAAAAATTCAGCAAGATCTATTCTTATATCCTCCCCTTCTAATATTTCAATTGGGTCTCTACAATCCTCCACTTTCATAGAGAAAAGCTGTCATTTCTTCTTATATGCATGACAAAAACATATGATTCATCACGGTTAAAACACAATTCTATAATACTTCTTTCATCCATTTATTGAGGTGTCAAGAGTTTGGTATTTCTGTAGTTTGTTTTTGATACAGTAAAAGAGGGTGGATTTGGTTTGGGATATGATGGATTTGGTTTGTTTAGTTGACTTGAGGAAGTATTGAAAGAATGGGTTTGGGGTTGGAAGTTCTGGGAACATTTCTGGGGTTGGGTAATATAGAGGAGTTTTGAAAGGATTGTTTCTGAATAACTAGTGTTTGTTCTTGGATTTTGGCAAGACTCATAGCTTTGGCTAAGCATTTAGAACCTAACATTTTTACAGAAAGGCCTATTTCAGGTTTTAACCCCCTCACAAAGCATCTCAAATAATTCTCTAATAATTCTACTATAGTTAATAAGAATTCATCAAAAACATCTACATAATCTTGGACAGAATGTAGCTGTTTGAGATCTTTAAAGTCACCCACTGGATCATCAAAAAGTTCAGTTTTAAAGTGTGCATAAAGACAATGAACATACTCACTCCATGAAGGCCAATCGCGAGATAGTCGATGCTTCATGAAAGATTGATGCAACTGTAGGACCTTTCCCTCCACTTTGCAAGATGCAAGTTTAAACTTTGAGTCCTCCGGTGTCTCATCTACATCAAAGAACCATTCACACCTATAGATCCAATCCTTCAAGCCTATGCCACCAAATTTGAAAAATTCAACCTGATACCTCCACGTAGGGAGCTGATAATCACCATTACGATACTCCCCATGAGTTGTATTCTCAGGCTTCTTTGAATTTTCTGTTAAATCCACTGGTGTTGAATTTCCTTTACGGCCGCCATTACCCTGCATCATATTTCCTTAATGATTTCCATTGGATAGAAACAATTACTTGATCTCTTTCATGGTTCTCGCGACCTTATCATTCATAGAATTGTGCATTTCTGCAACTGAATTGACGATGCCTTTTATGTCTCCTTTCAAATTATCAACCTCCTTACGCAGCTTCTACATTCTAATATTATGATGTCCCATTGCACAGGTTAGAGGGTTATGGCTCTACTATCAAATGATGAGACCTTATTCTATCAAAAATTGAAATTGAAAAGTAACTGAGATTGCCTAAAGAACAAAGATGAATTGTTCTTAGAGAAGATAAGATAAAAGAGAGAAATATTATTGATTGAGATTTCATATCTGATCGTACAATTGGAAAAAACTACTACTTATGTAGTGAAGTAACTGAAATATGAAAATGGATCGTAATAGTTACAACTGACTTCTTAACAACCTTCAATAGGTCACATGAACTGCACATGACCTTTATTAGACCTAAGTCTATCTCTAAAAATACACCATACAGTAGAGCTAAAATATAGGCATATCAGGCACAGAGTGTGGAAGCAGGTCTGAGAGAGAAAAATCAAGCAAAAATAGAGCTAGATCGGCTAGACTTTTGATGCCATGGTAGAACTGTAGAATAGTATGAGAGAATTGTTACAATCCTATTGACTAAATGATTCACTTAGGAACTGATGGTACATTTATACAAGTTAATGAGACTTAATCCTAGCGAAATTAAGCCTAAATTTTGAGCTACAAAATATCTCGTTAGTTAATTCTACAATACAATGATATCTAGCCAATTAATACAATATTACAATAAGGACTAAGATACACTTATAATTTGCACTATGGATAGATGATTTCCTTTTATATATACAATCAAACATTTTATGCCGGCATCTTTCGTAATAACATTCCATTATAATGGTCAAATTTCCTTTTAACCATTTTTTAACCTTATGTTGATGTTCTCTATAATAACATTTCGCTATAGCAATCAAAAAAAAAATTAAAGCGATGTTATATCCGTCTCATTAAGGCAAGAAAATCTTCTAGGGAAACAACATAAGGGGTTCAAAAAGTGTTTGGCTAAACTACCTTATTAGACATACATCACTACCATATATACTAACCTTACCTCTACTTTCAAACAATTACATATATTACCACTTTTAATATTTATACCATATATTATTGAAGATACAATCAGATACCCACATCCCTTAAAACTAGAATTGATTAATTATCTTTACATTTAAACTTCACAATTAATATTTTAATAACAATCAAATATCTCTCTCTCTCTATTGATTAATTATCTTTACATTTAACTTCACAATTAACGTTTTCATAATCAAATATCTTTCTCTCTCATCAACCTTCTCCAATTTCCAACGCCATCAATATCTCTCTCCCCATTCCTACATCCACTCTCAATCTCCAATGATGATCTTGCTATCAGCAGCTCGCCGCATTTATGTCATCTAGTCACCACTAGGATTTGCCGGCAAGAAGGACACGACGAGTGCAAGCCTAACAGGTATCGATGAAATTCGTGGCCGCACTGAGGAAGCACTCAAATTTCATCTCCGATGATTTGAGGGTCTTCTTCTTTGAATCTTTATTAGTCTGAGGGACAAAAAGCAAAAATTTTCGATGGCTCTAACAGAGTGAGAATCATCGACAGATCAAAAGGTGAAGCAAACACCGCTGCACTGAGATGCCCTGACCAGCCACAAACGTAATCAAAAAGTTTCAATAAGTGGAGATTTGCGCATGTATTTGACATATTATTGAGATGCGATTATATGTTTCTAGTTTTTATCAGTGTATTTGATTAAGTGTGTATGTATCTAATAAATATATTGGAGCATGTATTTGACACAATTTGTTCTTTCATGTATCTGAGTCTTGTCATATGTATCTGTCCTTCTATCGTGTATCTTAATAATATCATATATATTTGTTATGTTATTACAATGTATCTGACTATTTTCGTATGTATCTGATCTACATGTATACATTGTATTTAATTCAGATGCATTGTTAGTTTTGTATATGTAGATACATGGAATGCATATTAGCTTTTATGATTGTTCTTTCAACTTTTATTTATCTCAGATATATTGTGTTTATTTTGAGATACATTGTTATTTAAACTTTGATAAAAAAAACATGAAATATACATTGTTTTAGTTAGTTTCTCATAAAATGAAGGAAATGATTTCAAGATTTTTGAAACATTTTTAGGAAGTTGTTATGCTATAGATTATTAAAGTTGTTAAAGGAGTGATTTACTCCACTAATTGAACAATTCTGTTATGCTACATAAATAAATACACATTTGTAATGTATCTAGCTATCGACATATCACGGATACGTGTATCTAGAAAAGGAACCTTAAAATTCAGAGATATAAATTCGAATTTCTGGAAGGAAGAGTTGTTCACTTTGTTGTTGCTCGCAAATAAATTGAAGAAATTAGTTTTTCTTGATTTTTTTAGAAGTTGTTACACTAAATATACTCAAAAGTGGTTAAAAGAGTGATTTCCTCTTTAAATTAAGCATTTTAGTTATCGTCCTTAATTAAACATATATCCTACTTTGTTAATTCCTCGGTATACATGTATCTGTCGAGTTAAGAAATATTTTCCAACCAACGAAATGTGGTACATGAAGTAATATTCTAAACTACCGTGAATACTAATAATTAGGACCTAAACTAGTGAAATTTATGTTGTTTGTCCTAGATTATATGTGTTCGGACTCCCAGATTTGGCATTTGAATATTTTCTAAATTTCCTTGTCTCCGATCGTGCCTCTGTCCCCAGGCTGGTTATAGGCATTGAAAGATTATTAAGCAATTTGTTGCCAAATTATAGTCAATTATAGTCATGAATGTTGATTTTTTAACGCACTCCTCAAACTTGAGCTAAACGCAATCAAATGATGTAGTGCCAATAAGTCATGCATCAAAGCAAAATTTAGATAGAAACTCCTTTTTCTTAGTGGGGGGAACTCTAACATATATATTTATATTTGAAGTTGAAAGATAAAGGTAGGAATGAAAAAAAACTAGATATCTGATTAGATCCCAACGACAAGAGGACACCTCTAGAATGCGACACAAGCATTTCTTGGATGAAGATATTTAGGTGGTGGAAAGTATATTATAACAGATAGAATAGGACAGATCAATAGAATATTTCAGTATCCTAAAGAATGCAATATAAAGTCTTAAATTTGATTCCACTGAGAGACCACAACACTCAATTTCAAAAATGTTAAAACAGTTTGATGGTATGAATCCTTACTATTATTATGTTGCTCCACTTAAAGCGCGTCTCAGTTCAATAATTATTCTATTGGAGCCTTCTATTGGCTCATACTCAATTTTTGACTAAGATTAAAAGAAGTGTAATTTACATAAATTTCATAGTGTTAAAAGTTAATTACATTATTTTTTTATTTTTATTAAATTATAAAAATCTTTTAAAATTTATGAATTTCGATTACATCACTAAACTTTCGGATACATCAACAGACATCTGAATATATCAGAGAGGGAAAAGATGTATTAAAGAGGGAATAGAACATCCGGATACATAAGAGAGAGATGCGTCCGAGGAGGGATGTATCCGAGAAGGGGATAGGAATGTGTCAGCAAGAGAGGAGTGATGTATCAGAGAGGTGATTTTTGATTATTTTTTTTTTAAATGATAGAAAATTTTAGAAATTATGATAAAATACGAAGTGTATTTAAATAATTTTTCCGTTAACGTGACTAAAACTTAACCCCAAATAATCTTGCTCCAACCATGGTTTCACTTAATTTGGAAGTCAATACAAGATATGACCAAACAATCTCTGGCGACTTATCTAATTTCATCCTCTCTGTGTTATCTACAACTTTTGTCAAATGTGGTTATTTTTAATTTCACATAATTTTGTGTTTCAGACATTCATCTTAATATTCACATTTTTGCAATACTCATCATCGAGTTAAAGGTTCAACATTCACCCTAATATAAGAACCATTCTCCAAAATGTGCATCAAGCTACTTCAACTTGATAACTAATAGTTCATCTGAATAAAGAATGGACATTATTTTTTTCTTTATATATGCCACTTGAACTACTGTCGTGCAAATAGTTTTGGGAAGCATGGTCCCAAAGCTTGTTTTGGATAACGAGAAGTAGGAGCAGTTTCACTGACACTTACTTCAGTCAACATCTTCCTGTCACGTGGTGCTGCATCCCAATAAACACATGCAGATCTACAAGCAGTGACAATAACAAAGAGACATGTGGATCCACAAAATATGAAGGAAAGTATCCTGCATCATCACACTTTAAACAGTAAGTCACCTAGTACAAAATATTGGGCTGAGAAGGCATTCATTTCAATGTCACTTACAAAATAATGGACTGAAACATCACATTCATTTCTGTATGTTTTATCCATAAAAAGAAAGTCCGTAAATCTTAAAATAAGTCGAAACCAGAGCATTCTACAACAGCCTTTCATCATCCAAAAGTAAAAATTTATGGCTTCTAGGTCTGGCACCATGGGTATGGCCTAGCCGTAAATGAAGTGGGTGAAAATCACGGTAGACCAGGGTTCAAATCTCAACAAAGATGAATGTGACACATAATTTTTCTCATCTACCTAAGCCTTCGTGGGTAGAGTAACTCGGTGTCTCTGTTGTCATAACAAGTACTCGATGGAATAAGCAATGTGCTGGCAAGTTGGCCCAAAACACCAGCCACCAGGATTATGCCAAAAAAAGAAGTTGGCAATTTCAAGAATTCCAAAATCATCATCCAAGTATTTTGGGTTCTCCACTGTAAGGGTCGTATATTTTTGTGCACATACACCAAATCTGCACTTATTTGAAGCCATTTTATCCTTCTCAAGGCATGCATAAAATAGTAAGTATTCCATTTCTTTATTGCAGCCTGAAGAAGAGCAAACGCTGGCAAAGTAATTTAAATGCGAGTGAGTGCAACTCAAGCGTAGAGGACAATGGACAATCCACCAATGCCACATATCATCAGGAAAAGGGTTAATCTGCTAAGCATCAACTTGGAATTCCAATAATCATAAAATTAAGTATAGATTTTAGACATTCTCAATATCACTCAACTTCACAAGCCTACAGAAAGAAAAGAAAAACTAGGATCATAAGCAATGAACTAGAACCTGGCATGGAGCTTTGTAACATTAGCCTAAGCAGTTAGTCTTTTAAAGCAACAGTGGACTCCTGAGAACTGCTCCAACACTTGCCTTGTGAACCGGAAGATAATCCTGGTGTATTCAGCAGCCAAGCAACATGATAATACTCTGACTTAATTAAGCAGCCAGATGTAAGAACAGTAAGATAACATGTTTGGGTATAAGCTATGTACCAAACCAGGGCAACAGCTGCAGCAACTATTCCCAGATTTCAGTGTTAAGCCAGATCAAGAAATCAACATTTCAAATTCAACAACTGTCGAAAGCTGCAGGCACACAAGAAGAGAAACTTGTTACTTGATAAATGAATCATCAAATTAGTATCCAGGAAATGTTCAGGCGGTCTTCATTTTCTTCATGAACAGTTCAATCCTATCAGCAGCCTCATACATATTCTTTTGTTTAATTTCCTGCAGCAGAACACTGCATGTCTTGTATCGAGGAGTAATCTCTTGGCAGACCATATCCTCAAAAATAATATACGCCCATTCACATTTATTTGCTCTGCACAAACCATGGATAAGAAGTGCATAACTTGATAGGTCAAGACTTAGATGATGCTTATTGACAATGTCATTCACCAACTTTTTCAGGAATTCATCCGTCTTTCCAACTTTAAAGCACAACTTGAGCAGCGGAAAGTATGATTGAACATCAGGTTTACAAAATGGTGAACTTTCTAGATCCCTTAAAAATTCTAGCGCTCTATCCTCTTGCAAATGATGGCAAAACATGGCAATGATAGTATTGTAAGTTGATGTATTGGGTTGAACACCATTTCTGGGCATTTCAACCTTCATAATACGAGTAGCTTCTTGTAATTGGTGTGCCCTGCCTAATGTATGAATCAGAGCATTGTAAAAAAGAGTATCAGGTTTACAGCCAACTGATTTCATCCGCTCAGCAATCTTAAGGGCTTCCTCAAATGCCCCCAACTTTGTCAAGAAACACATGATGGTGGTGAAAGTGACAACATTTGGTACACATCCTTCTCCTTGCATTTCATCAAGCAGCTCGTAGACCTTCAGGAAGTTAAATTGCTGGCAGTAAGACTTGATGATGGTTGAGTAGCTGATGACGCAAGGACAACAGCCACTGCCTTTCATCTCCTGAATTGTCCAGTATGCTTCTTCTACCCGATTCACTTTGCACCAACCATGAATAAAAATGTTAAACGTGTTTGCATTTGGTGGGATATGCAACTTGAGCTCGTAAAAGATTTCGTGCGCCTGTTGGACTCTATTTTCTTTGCACAGAGTGTCAAGTAACAAATTCATTGACTCTGTATTCTTCTCCAAACCGAATTTTCCCAACTCATCAAATGTCCTCACTGCTTCTTTCCACTCTCGTGCACCTGCAAACCTTCTCATAACTTTTGCTATTGTATTAAGAGAAATAAGATGGTCTGCATGCATTTCGTCTATCAATGAACGCATCCTTTCCATTTTCTTCATCTTTCCTAGTATATCCACTAACTTATCGTACAATTCTGGTGAAGGCTTGTAGTGGGGACGTAATTGAGCCCATCTAAAAGCACCAAGTGCAGACTTCCAGTCATCTTTGAAGCGATATAGAAGCCTATCAACAAAGTTGTCAGTAATGTGAATGGAATCACAAGCCGGATCAGAAAGCAATGATTGGAGAACCTCAGCTTCACTACTTCCAGGACTTATTCTAGCAAGTACAACATTAACATCACCATCGTTCACGCATTTCTGCTGCGAATCACTAGACAAGGTGGAAAAGTAGCTAAAGAAACGAACCTCAAATGGGTGAAAAACAGAGAAGT
Organism: Solanum dulcamara; assembly: GCF_947179165.1. Lineage (NCBI taxonomy): Eukaryota > Viridiplantae > Streptophyta > Magnoliopsida > Solanales > Solanaceae > Solanum > Solanum dulcamara. Next base: position 23,293,384 of record NC_077238.1, read on the forward strand.
ATGTAGAAGTTAGCTTTCTAATATACAAGTTCATGAGATTAGTATCAGTACTACACAAATACGACAACAACTATGACTTAATCCCAAACTAGTTCGTCCCTGCATTTACACATTGTAAAGCAAAATCAGCAACTTAACAGTTATAACAATGCAAAAGAGATAAAAAAAACAAAACATTATTACAAATAAGAAGGAGAAGAAAATAAATTGATTTTCTCATTCATACACTCAAGGGCGGCTCAACCCTAAAGGCACTAAAGCAGTCGCTTTAGGCCCCCAAAAATAAGGGACGATAACTTACCGAAGATGCACAAAAAAGAAACAAATTCCAGCAAGAGGAATGATTAAACGAAGAACCAAAAGCACTGAGCACACAAAAGATGGAGGAGATACGTAGACAACCAGATCTGATGAAACAAAATACCTAAGTAGAATATGATTTTATACTTTCTTTCTTCTTTTTTATTGTTTTTTAGTTGTCACCTATATTATAAATACTTGTTCTAAAATAGTTATCAATTTAAATAATTAATAAATAATTAAATTTTTTTTCTAATTTTTTTTTTAATATTAATTATTTTCAGAATTAAAAGACACATATATAAATAAAGATCAAATAATTAATAAGGAATATATTGATCAAACAACTCGCTTTATTTATTTTTTTAAAAATTGTGTCAGACATTATAATGAACCTAAAAAAGAACGGAGCAAGTATTAAATAAAAAAATTCTTAATATTTTATTGCTAATTTCTTACTCCTTCCGTCTCATATTAATTAATTATTTTTCTTTTTACACGCATATTAAGAAATCATAAATAAGAATTTTTTTACTAATTCACTCCTTTAAAAACTTTTTGAAAATTTTACAAACAAATATGAATACTTTCAAAAAGAATTGATTACAAAGGTAATATAAAAAAATATTAAGTAATGCTTTCTTGATTTAGTAAGGTGGACAATTAATATGAGATAAGTATTTACAATAAGATGATCTACTAATATGGGACGGATGAATACTAATTATTATGCTCATCATTTTGAAAATTTATTATTGATGTAATTATAATTAAAAATTATACACAATTTAATTTAAGATTGTCTTCAATTCTTTGAGATGTTTTCTTAAACATTTCAATATCAAACTAATTAGATTATCAAATAATTAAATTTTAAAAAAATATTGTCTTAACTTTGAATGTCTTATAAAAATAACAATCACTATTATATTGGTGTTTGTAATTAAAAGTATCACGAAGTATTATATAAGTAAAAATAATGATACTCTAATTAGCATATTCAATAAAGTGAAGTCTTAATTTTATTTTAAAACACTTTTACAATAATTTTGATAGTTTATATGACAATTAATTCTATTGAAAAAGTTTGAAATGTTATACGAAAGAAAAATTAATTATTAAATTATAATCAATTACAATATCTTTTATATACAAATTAAATAATCACAACTCTTTTTTTTAAAATTTTGATTTTAGACCACCCATTCTATTGAACCACTCCGCTAACAAGAAGCACATTTTAGCATCATTTCTTTCCAAATTTAAGACGTAATTCAATCGGACTGTTTTTTTTCAGCATCTACATTAGAATAAATTTGTCACTAGTTTACTTTACGTATATGAATTCTAACAAGTCTTAAATTTTTATATTTAATAAAAAAATATAATTAAAAATAATTCTATTGATTGGCTCTTCTGTTTCCCGAATCAAACCAGACTGCACCAAATTAATAAGTGATAAAGAATAAACGGAGAATGTCTTCCGTCGAATTACCTGTGGTTGTCGCCGGATGTTTAGCAACTTTGCACCGGTAGCAGTTTTCTTTTATGAGCGCTGCAGTTTTTGGCAGCTATTACTACTGGGCTGCTAACTGGATCTATTCGGCCCCTTTCTTCATTTTTTCCCCCCTTTCTTCGAACGCCCCAAATTTCATACCACCGCCCATTTACGTTTAGTTTTAAGGTTTTAATAACACTAAATAGTTTTAAAATTAAATTATGATGTCATTTAATTTATTGTTTGGTTGGTAAATTTAAAATTATTTATTTTGGAATTAATAATAAGTACCGACATAAGTTATTCCTCTCCTTAAGTGATATAATAATGGATAAATTATGCAAAATGACAAATATTTAATGGTTATTATGTACTTAATCTATAGTTTCGGTTGATTACGAAACATAACTACAGTTTGATTAATTTTGCTATTTAATTGTATAATTCAGTTTCGAATTGTATAAATACAGAATTTGTATAATCCGATTCCTAATTGTATTAATCCAGAATTTATATATGCTTATTCTAACTATATGTATACGATTTGTTGATACGTTTGATTTGTATAAGTATGAAAAATTCATATATGTATAAATTCAGAATTTGTATATAATTATTTATGATTTGTTGATACATTTGATTTGTATAAGTTTTGAAAAAATCTTAAATGTATAAATACATAATTTGTATATACTTATTTTGTTTGTATATTAGCAAGCAAAATATACAAACGGAGTTCTAAAAATTCCTAAATATATAAATATAAAAATTGTATATATTTATCTTGTTTGTATATTGGAAAACGAAATATACAAATGAAAATACTCATGTCAAACGAAACTACAACTATGAAACGTAATTAGGCAAATTGTAGCTAAGAAACATAATTAAGATACTTATAGTAGTTATTTGTGAAATTTTCTCATTAAAAATCCCATGATAATTTATCATGGGATAAATTTATTAAGTGACAAAATTACCCTCCATAACAGTTGTGCCCAATCACCAAAATATTTTCCACCTATAATTGTACAAATTTATTCATTTTCAGATTCACAACTCCAAATAATAGGAGAAAAAGGGCAAAATATAGCCAATTAATCATTTTTTAAGTAAATGACTGTACTAACCTCTACTTTCTTAAGGCTGAAGTTATGTTAAGAATTGATAAAGTAATTAATATGTATATTTTGATGTTCACAGTTTTATAGTAAATGTGATATATAAAAGAAATTGTGATCACGCCATGTTTTATTTTCAGAGGGGAGTATTGACACCTCCAAAATTGGCACATAATTGAACACAAAGAAAATTCATGAGTATTCATACATAAAAATGACTAAGTTAAATATTGTGAAGGTTTTGTTTTTAAGAATAAATAATTAAAGCTCTACCAAAAAATAGGAAAAATTATTTGATTGAGTGCTTTTTAAAAATTAATTACTGATTTTAGCGATATTTTTTATTTATTACCATTTATAGCAATACTATGATAAATCTACACTTGTATTAAAAGTGAATTATGAAAATACAATATAAATGTATTATAAGTGTTTTAAAATATATATTATATTTGTGTAATAAGAAACTGACATAATATATTATAAGTCTATTAAAGTATGTGATAAATGTATTATCCATCTATAAAACTTATATTATATGTGTTTTATATATAGTTCTCTACAATATGTATTAAAACTGTATTATAAATATATTATAAGTGTTCAGTGAATTTTTTTTTATTGTTATAGATGATAAATATTTTCTTAATATTGTATATTTATGTAAGTTTCCCCAAAAAATATATACAAAAAGTTAAATAAGGTAGAAGTTATTTTTATAAATAAACAACTTATTTTTAGAAAGTATGTTATATATTATTATGGGATAAATACACAAAATGGACTCTGTTATACCTTAGAAATTACCAAAATACCCCTAGAGGATAGTGCGCTCGCATAACGTACCATCCCTAATTTTTTGTCTAATCCAAGGCCGAAATATCGATCAGGGAGAAATTATGTGGGAAAATGGTCTCGATTGAATTTTAGGCCAACTGGATCAAAAAAACAATTTGTGCAAAATTGCATTTCCAAAAGGGTGTGCGACCAGTCCGCATTGCGGACCTGCTCCCCACAGTGCAATTCTTTAATGACCCTCCAGATAATTTTCTTCATTCTTCGATATTTTCAACATTTAGAGCTTTCCTACAGCGACCCAAGTCATTTATGATTTGCTGGCATTGGCAGTTCGGTCGCCTGGTCGTTCGTTTGGTTTTATGCCCGTTTCCTGTTTTAGAGCTTTTATAACTTAAAAAGTTGACTTCGGTCATAAATTTAGGTAAACAACTTTAGAACGGAATTTTGATTGTTCCATCAGCTGCGGAATGGCAAAATTAGGCTAGTAGCATGATCAACACGAGTATCGAGGCAATTGGTATGAGTTTGGGACTATTTGATGCTTTTGCCTTTGAAATTTAGCCTATGGTTGACTTTGATCAACATTCTTGGAAAACGCGCTTGAATTGAAATTTCATTAGAGCGGTTAGCTCTGAAATCTCGAGTTTGGTCTAGAACGACCCTTCGCTCGCTTTTCGAGGCTTCCGGTCTAATCCTGAGGCTCGTTATGGATTTTGGCTCAAAATGACACTGGGTGTGGGATCCACTTTCAGTCGTAACTACCTTGTATGAAAAGTTTGACTATGCTATTGAGTTCCAAACATCGAATTTCGTAGGGTAGCATATATCGTTTGTGCTCATGAAATTTCGAACGAATTTCGAGCACCCCATCGGAATATTTGAACTTGAGGAATATCAGCTTTCTAGCTGATATCTGGTACAACCAAAATTTCTATCCGTGATCGTGGGCCCTTGACCGTGTTCGCGGAGGTCTTGGAAGTTGCTCTCCGCATTCGCAGAGCCTTGGCCGTGTTCGCGGAGGCTTAAATCTTTTGACTCTACGTTCGCGGGCCTCTAGCTGCGTTCGCAAAGGTCAAGCTTTCTGGCCTCCACATTCGCAGACCACTGTAGATGCGTTCGCGAAGGCCAAAGTCCTGGTCTTTTAATAAAAAGGCCAAGGACGATTTCAACTCACTTCTAAAACTTCCAACTTCAATTTCTCCTCCATTTCTTACTCAAATTTGGTTATCCAAAGGTCTAAACTCAAGAAAGTTTTGTGGGGAATCCGGTGGTGAGATCAGATTCTCGAGGAGAAGCTTCGTGTGATGTAAGTTTTCGTAATTAGCTACTGATTTTCTCCTTTTAGGAATGAAATTTTATTGAACTTTGGGAGATTGTATCTTGATCCTATGAACTTCATTTTTAGTAATTTTTGAGGCTAAGTTGTGGGTATTTTTACAAGAAACGTCATGATATAATTTTTTTGGATTGGGAAAGTTCTATTTTTGAGAAATCGTTGATCAAAGTTGCTGCCATTTTTATATTTTTAGTTCAAATTATGAGAATTTTGTTGCATGCTCGTTTTGCGTCGTTCCCCAACCCCATACTGTTTATCAATTTAATTTTTGAGTTGGGGGTGCAATTTTGGACTAGTTTTGGTAGTCAATTTCGGAATTCTGGATGTGGGTTCCACATTTTCTATTTTGGACTCCAAAATTTGCCCATCTCTGAATTTGATAATTGTAGCATCAAAACGATCGCATTGACGAGCGAATTAACATTTTGTTAGTGTGGAAGCAATTGGAGGCAATTCGGAGGGTGAGAATTTTATCATGGTGGATTCGAAGCATGCGTGATCAGCTTTGAGGTAGGCTACGGTCTCCTTTTTTGGACAGAACTCTATTAGATATCGTGTAGTATATTTTACATGTGACTTAGGTGAGTATTTGTCGAGATTAGCATTCCCCTTACCTAATTCCATTTTGTTATTCCCGATTGAGCTTTAGGCTAGATAGTCCCCTAATATCCTTAGTTTAGGTTGTGGGCCTTAGTTTGGGGTTGATTTAGCATTATTATCCTGTTTAGGATCAATATTGATGTCCTTAGGCTAGTTTTGAGCCTTGGGCACTTTATCATGTGGTTTTTCCCTCTTAGCTAGGCGTAGCTTTGGTAGGGCTTATTAAGGATAGGATACCCTTTTATGCTAGTGCCTGAGACCTCTGGGCTCGTCGTAACCGTAGGTTTGGTTTAAATGTGCTTATTGGGAGCTGAGGTGGTATATTTTGGGGGTAAGACATCGATCCTAGAGATATTTCTCCCCTATCAAATTTTGAGCCATGTCTCAATTGTCTTACTTTTGTTTAGCGGTAGGCTTATTATGTCATCTCACCTGTTATCTATTGTTAGGCCCGAGGCGGTATCCGAGGAGCGATTGGATCTCAGGTTAGCCCTTTGACTTGTTTGTGTGCTAGGACCTGGTATTTCTTTATGGCTGCATGTATCTTGTTTGGATGATGTGATGACACAATTGCATTATTTAAGCATATTCACTCATTTTGTGGTATGACCCCGGTATTGACATTGGAATTTTCACTACTATTTTTGAGAAATATTTCTCTTATTTTTACTATTTTAAATTGGTTTTAACGGGAGTCATACCACCTGGATACTTGGTCGCTGATTTTGGAAACTTATGGGGCGTCGGGGACGTGCTCCTTTTTCTACTTGAGGCATTAGAGGCATCTAGGATGCGCTTAGTTTTACTTGGCTATTCAACGCGTCAACGTCCTTTCTTAGCCCACTAATGCCCCCGATTTACTCTTTCTAGCTGGGCCATGCCCTTGGGAGATTACTGGCTGGGTGCTCACGGTCGAGGTTACTGGTTTACTGATATTCGGTGCGGCATCGCCCTTTATACATCAGCTTGGCTTCTCACTCTCCGATACCACTACAAGGATACTATTTATCTATGAAAGACTTAGTTCAGACCCAGGTAGTATATACGGACTTCCCGTATCCCCTATGGGCTCCTCTGGTCTGTGCACCACTGAACTGGATGAGGGAGTAGCATGGGTCCCACTTGGTAGGCTGGAGGCCGGGGTGGGTCTATACACTTGTTGGTGTTTATCTCTGAGAGCTACCGATGATTTTACTGATTTTTATTACAAACTTCCATTCATTAGCATCGCCTATCATCAACATACTTGTGTGTGGTTCCCCGATGTTATGGGGGCCGGGGTATGTTTGTTCTTGTTTGTACCTTTCGAGTATATGAGTGTTCGATCGGTTATTATTTGATTATACTTGTTCATATCTCTTATTGTACTTGTAGTTGGTACCTTTGGTTGTATTAATAGTTAGTCTATGTGGTATTTTAGTTGGATTGTGGTTGGTTCTTCCTGCTAGGCTCATTCGGAATAGTACCTAGGTGATTATGTGGTTAGAGTTGCCAGTTAGCATTGTATTTTCATTCATAGACTCCTATGATGCATTCTTCCTGGTAATAGGTTGTTGGATTGCGTTTCAGGTGCGTTCTTTGACGCTGCACCTTTATCTGTGTCTCCGGTCTCCTTATCTTATTTTCTATCATTATTGTGATAATTTTCTGATTAGTTACTTATGAAGTATTTACCTAATTATATTTGTATTATACTTGCTTTATTTATGGATCTCAGTCGGCCTATGCCTACTAAGTACCATTCATTTGGTTCTCATACCACACTTTGTCCCCTGCAGATCATAGTTTGGGTTATCGGTGTTGATTTGAATTGGTGAGCAGTTTTTGACTCAGAAATTTGGTGAGCTCCTGTCATTCAGAGTTATCGATTTCCATCCATACCAAATTAGGACTAGTCTTTATTTGCTTTCGAAGACTACCTGTACTTATATTGTATTTGTAAAAGCCTTGTACTTCTGTTTTGGTTTAGATACTCGATTACTCACCGATGCTAGGTCTTAGGGTGGTTTTCTTGTATTTGTTTCAGTTATCCTCTTTCTTCTCATTACTACTTACTTTCCACTTTATTTATTCATATTCCACTTGATAGCCTATTGCCTTTGGTTTCGGGCTAAGGATTTAGGGTTAGGCTTACTTGTTGGTGGGTGTTAGCAGGTGTAATCATGTTCTAAGAAATTGGGTCGTGACAAGTTGGTATTAGATCTTTAGGTTGACCGGCATCGTTAGTATAAGGACCATGACTAGTAGAGTCCTGCAGATCGGTGCGGAGACGTTCGTATCCTATCTTCGGGAGGTAATTAGGCATTTTTAGGAAATTTTGTTCTTGACTCCTTATCGTGTGTCCTTGTTTTAAATAATCTCTAAACTGATCATTTAGAATCCATTCCTTCTTAGATGGATAGCAAAAGGTTTCCGATAGACACGGTCGGAGCGTCAATAGTTCTACCAAAGTTTCGGCAGGTCGTTCTTAGGCTAAAGATGGGTTATCGGTTCCTCAACGAGGTTCGTCCTCAGAATTGGATTATGTCATGGAATTTCTTGAGTGGGCTGGGAATAACCCCACATCATCCCCTACGGATCTGGATATGAGTCGGGAGTTCATCAGGGGATTATCTTTGCTGCTCCATTTGGCGTCAGAGCATTTGATAGCAACTAGGTCTACCTTTTCCTAGATTATTAGCCATGTGAAGGTAGTGGAGTAGGCATGCTTTGAGGCATACAGAGGTAGTGGTAATAGGCCAGTCCATCAACATAATGGTGATAGCATCCCACTTCAGTGCTAGTATCAATTTGGCGAGGGTCATCTTCCTTCTCGATTCATTAGGCCCATAATGATAGTTTCTCAGGTCCCAGGAGGTTTTGAGGCAGAATATGGGGTTTATAGCAGACAGGGTTCAAGTCAGACTTCTTGGGGTGAGCATATTGGGCCTTCAGGTCTTGGAGCTTATCTTGTCTCATTTGGGTCCTTTTCAGTGGAATGTCATTGGTGACAGTTACTATGAGGCTGGCGAGGAAGGCCACTTGTTAGGAAGCATCATTGGGCCTAGTGCAATAAGCTAGGGAAAGGGATAACTATGGTAGCCAGCCCCATCAGGGTGGTTCTGGTATCGGTTTGAGTCAGTGCCGAGATGGCTCACAGATGGGTTCTTCCGAATAAGGTGGTCGACCTCTAACTTTCAGCCATAGTCACAGGGGTGTTATGACTGTGATTCACTTGACCACTAGTCCCGGGAGTGCCCCAAGTGAGATTCAATGTTTTAGGCTCCTCATACTCACTAGACCAGGGTTGTTGGGCCTTATTGTACCTGTGGAGAGCTTGGCCATCGATCTAGAGAATGTCCCCCAGCGTGCGACCCGTGCACAGTTTGCTTAGTCAGGTCAGTATCAGGGTCTTTGGCCACCTCTTGTTAGAGATAGAGCTCAAAGGGTTGCTGGTTATTCTTCAGTTGTTCAGGCCGAGGTCGGTCGCGATCTATTCCATGCTTTCATGAGTCGTTTAGAGGCCGAGGATCCAGGTATCGATGATATTCAGTTTATTTCCTTGTTTTGCTTTATATTATTCATTAGTGTGATTTTGGGGTTTTCACCCCTATACTTGTCTATTTGGCTTGTTAGTTATCTAGACTTATGTGTGTGTTTTAGTTCCTTAGTTGATTTCTTTTAGTAGTGGATCGACCAGGTCAATTTTCTATTTTGAGTAGTAGCGATTGAGTAGATCCCTATGCCTTGTCTGGGTGATATTGTTTTGACTTGCGGTCAGACTAGTTAGCCTTCCCTTTCATCTCCCTTATCGTTGATTTTGCTATGGTGCCGACCCTTGTTGGATAGGTGGCTAGACCAGCTATGTTAGTTTTGGGAGTTCTGATACTAGAGGATCTAGTTGGCATTAAGGGTCGCCTTAGTTGCATGTTCTCGTAGGCTAGTGGTTGAGTAGCTCTTTGTATCCTTTTTGCATATCTAGAGTTTCCTTGGCTAGTGTTTCTCTCCGACCATTCTAGTTTCTTGTCCTAGACAACTATCTTCGTTGTTGGGTATCGTTTGGTTCGGTTCTAGGTTGTGGGTTGAGGTTTGATTGGTTATCTTGGTTGGATTCTTTGTAGTAATCCTAGTTGGCCATCTCTTCATGTTTGCCTTAGTCTTGTTCTCAGTTGTGTGTTGTGGTCCATTTATTTAACCTTTTGGGAATTGCCTCTTTTAAGAGTTTTGGTGCCAGTTATGGCTTGTTGAGAATTTGGGATGTGTGATCTCCCGTTGTGTCTTGTTACTACTTTTATTAGTTCTCTGTGGTGGTGTTGGTAGCTCTTAAGGCTTTGTTGGTAAATTTGAGTTGGAGCAGGAATGTTGGTATCCCTTGGCGGGTTCAGATTTAAGCTTCTATTGGAGAATTAGAAATGTCTAGAAGGTTCATCTACAGGATGGGGCCAAAGTAATTCCTGGAGTCTGTGATTTTGAATGTGTTCAGGATGGAAGGCTTGATTTTGTCATATTTGGTAGATTGCGGTGTATGGAGTCGGAGCTAGTGCTCTTTGACCATTACTGATCAATTGTTCATGTCTATACGTCGCCTACTGGCATGGTTTCCCTTTGACTGGGATAGTTTGCTCATATTTGAGGTAGAAGAGTAGTTTGTGGGCATATGATACTGATGTTTCAGGAGTTCCTATGATAGGACTAAGTCAGTGGAGCTGGACTCAGTGCGGCCTGGTCATCGCGGGATAACTATCCCTTGGAGTGGAGAATTCAGTTTCAAAAGATTGTGTTTTCGCGCTTGAATTGTGGGTTTTTAGAGAAGAGATTGTATATTTGGGGCTTTGCCTAGGATGTCTCCTTATTTTGGTTGTTTTCATCCTCTGATGTTCAGATAGAGTATGTAACTCCTTCGAGGTTGGTGTTGTATGTTTGGATGGCGTTGAAGGCTTTTAGGATAGCTAAGGACTGACCGAATGCCCTTGGTGGATAGAGGAAAATGGATTTAGAAGCATAAGACAAGTATTTGGAATTTTGAGTAAGTTGCATCTTCTATGGTGCTGTATTACTCATATCGGTGGTTTTGGTTTAGGTTCGTCGACCTTAATTGGAATTCGGTGTTCTTTGTCAAGTGCGGGCAAAGTGAGCGAGAGTTAGAACCCAGGATGGAATTTGAGGAGTTTTGGTAGTTTGAATGAAATTTAAGGAATTTCCTCTCAGCTGATTCGGTAATGGTGTTGTTCGATCTGAGAGGGTGTTCAAGGGTCTGGAGGAGCATGCAGACCCGATACCCTCATCTTTTCATACCTTAAGGATGTGAATGTGCTTTTATTTTTACATACAAAAGTTCTTTTAGTAGTGGATGTTGTAATGACCTTCAAGGTTATTTTCTTCATTCTATAATATTTTAAGTGTTTAGAGCTTTCCTACAATGACCCCAAGTCATTAATGACTTGTCGGCACTGACAGTTCCGTCGCTTGATCATTCACTTGGATTTTATGCACATTTCCCTATTCTGAAGCTTTTATAACTTGAAAAGTTGACTTCAGGTAAATGAACTCGGAATAGAATTCTAACAGTTCCATCAGCTCTAGAATGGACAAATTAGGTTATTAGCATGGTTAGCACGAGTATTGAGTCAATCGGCAAAAGTTTGGGACCATTTGACGCTTTTGCCTTCAAAATTTGGCATATGGTTGGCTTTGATCAATATTCTTGGAAAACGCATTCGGATTGAAATTCTGTTAGTGCGGTTAGATTTGGAATATCGAGTTTGGTCTAGAATAATTCTTCATTCGCTTTCCGAGGCTTCTGGTCTAATCCCGAGGCCTATTATGGATTTTGGCTCAAAATGGCACTTGGGTGTGGGATCCACTTTCAATTATAAAGACCTCGTATTAAAATTTTGACTATGCCATTGAGTCTGGAACATCAAATTTGGTGGGATAGCATATCTCATTTGTGCGCATGGGATTCCGAACGAATCCGAGCACCACATCGAAATATTTGAAGTTAAGGAATATCAGCTTTTTAGCTGACATTTGGTGCAACCAAGATTTCTATCCGCGATTGCGTACCCTTGGACTCATTTTTGGTGGTCTTGAAAGTTGCTCTCCGTATTCGCGGAGGCTTAAGTCTGTTGCCTCCATGTTCGCGGGCCTTTGTAGCCGCATTCGCGAAGGCCAAAGTCCTAGCCTTTTAATAAAGGACCAAGGACTATTTCAACTCATTTCCAAAACTTCCAAATTCTATTTCTCCTCCATTTCTTACTCTCATTTGGTGATCCAAAAGTCTAAACTCAAGAGATTTTTGTGGGGAATCCGATGGTGAGCTCAAAATCTTGAGGAGAAGCTTCGTTTGAGGTAAGGTTTCGTAATTAGCTACTGATTTAGTCATTTTCAAAATGAAATTTTGTTGAACTTTGAGAGATTGTATCTTGATCATATGAAATCCATTTTTAGTAATGTTTGAGGCTAAGTTGTGGGGATTTTCGCGAGAACGTCATGGTATAGTTCGTTTAGATTGGAAAAGTTGTATTTTTGAGGAATCATTGATCAAAGTTGCTGCCATTTTCATTTTTTTTGTTCAAATTATGAGAATTTTGTTGCATGCTCGTTTTGCATCGTTCCCCAACCTCATACTGTTTTTTAATTTGATTTTTTAGATAGAGGTGCTTTTTTGGACTAATATTTGGGGTCAATTCCAGAATTCCAGATGCGGATCCCATATTTTCCGTTTTGGACCCCAAAATTGGCGCATCTCTGAATTTGATAATTTTAGCATCAAAATGATCATATTGATGAGGGGATTAAAATTTTGTTAGGTTGTCAATGATTGGAGGCGATTCGGAGGTTGAGATCTCCATCGTGGTAGATTCAAAGCGTGTGTGATCGGCTTCGAGGTAGGCTACAATCTCCTTCTTTTGACTTAACTCTATTAGATATCCTATAGTATATTTTACATGTGACTTAGGTGAGTATTTTCCGAGGTTAGCATTCCCCTTATCAAATTCCTTTTTCTTATTACCGGGTGAGCTTTAAGCTAGAATAGTCCCGTAATATCCTTAGATTAGGTTATGGAGGCCTTGGTTGTGGAGTTGACTTAGCATTATTATACTATTTAGGATCGATATTGATGGCCTTAGGCTAGGTTTGATCCTTAGATGCTTTATCATATGGTTGTTTCCCTCTTAGCTAAGCGTAGCTTTCGGTAGGGTTTATTAAGGATAGGATACCCTTTTATGCTAGTGCCTGAGACCTCTGTGGCTCATCGTAGCCATAGGTTTTGCTTAGCTGTGCGTGTTGGGAGCTAAGGTGGCATATTTTGGGGTAAGGCATCGATCCTAGAGATATCTCTCCCCCTATCTGATTCTGAGCCATGTCTCAATTGTCTTGCTTTTGCTTAGTGGTAGGCTTATGATGTCATCTCACCTGTTATCTATTGTTGGGCTCGAGATTGTATCCGAGGAGAGATTGGATCCCATGTTAGTCTCTTGACTTGTTTGTGTGCTAGGACTTGGTATTTCCTTATGGCTGCATGTATCTTGTTTGCATGCTGGTGATGACATGCTTGCATTGTTTGAGCATATTCACTCATTTTGTGGTACGACCCTGGTATTGACATTGGAATTTTCACTTCTACTTTTGAGAAGCCTTTCTCTCATTTTTACTATTTTAAACTAGTTTTAATGGGAGTCGTACCACCTGGATACTTGGTCACTGGTTTTGGAAACTTATGAGGCGTCAGGGACGTTCTCCTTTTTCTACTTGAGGCATTAGAGGTATCTGGGATGCACTTAGTTTTGCTTGGCTATTCGGCGCATCAACGCCCTTTCTTAGCCCACTGATATCCCCTGGTTTACTCTTAGTAGCTGGGCCATGCCTCTGGAGTTTTAATTTTACTTGGTTATTCGGCGCATCAACGCCCTTTCTTAGCCCGCCGATACCCCCAGGCTTACTCTTGCTAGCAGGGACATGCCTCTAGTAGTTTACTGGCTCAGTGGGCGGCCCCTTTTTAGGGTGCTCATAGTTGAGGTTACTGATTTATTGATATTCGGCGCGACATCGCCCTTTCTACATCTACTTGGCTGCTCACACTCCGGTACTACTATAGGGTTACTATTTGTCTATGTAAGAGCTGGTTCAGACCCAGACAGTGTATACGGACTTTCCACGTCCCTTATGGTCCCCTCTAGCTAGTGCACCATTAAACTTGATGAGGATGTCGCATGGGTCCCACCTAGTAGGCTAGGGGCGGGGGTGGGTCTATACACTTTTTATTGTTGATCTCTTAGACCCACCGATGATGTCATTGATTTTTACTACAAACTTTTATTCATTAGCATCACCTATCACCAGCATACTTGTATGGTGTGGTCCCCCAGTTTTATGGGGGCCGGGGGTATGTTTGTCCTTGTTTGTACCTTCTGGGTGTATGGGTGTCCGGTTGGTTATTGTCTTATTATACTTGTTCTTATTTCTTGTTGTACTTGTAGTTGGTACCTTTGGTTGTATTGATAGTTGGTATATGTGTTATTTTAGTTGGATTGTGGTTGGTCCTTCCTGCTAGGCTCAGTCGGAATAGTTCCTAGGTGATTATATGGTTAGAGTTGCCAGTTAACACTATATTTTCATTAGTAGACTCCTATGATGCATTCTTCCCGTTAATAGGTTGTTGGATTGCGGTTCAGGTGAGTTCCTTGACTCTGCTCCTTTATATGTGTCTCCGGTCTCCTTATCTTATTTCCTGTCATTATTGTAATAAATTCCTGATTAGTTACTTGTGCAGTATTTACATGACTATATGTTAATTATACTTGTTTTATCTGTAGAGCTCAGTCGGCCTATGCCTATTGAGTACCATTCATTTGGTATTCATACCACATTTCGGCCCCTTGCGGATCATAGTACGAGTTACCGCTATTAATTTGGACTGGTGCAGAGCAGCTTTTTGACTCGGAGATATGGTGAGCTCTTGTCGTTCGGTTGCCAATTTCTATTCAGCTAGATTAGGACTAGTCTTTACATGCTTTTGAAGACTATCTATACTCATATTGTATTTATAAAAGCCTTGTACTTCTGTTTTGGTTTAGATGCTCGATTATTGACTGATGCCAGCTCTTGGGGTAGTTTTCTTGTATTTGTTTCAGTTGTCCTCTTTTATCTCATTACTAATTACTTTGCACTTTATTTATTCATCTTCCGCTTGATAGCCCATTGCCTTTGGTTTCGGACTAAGGATTTAGGGTTAGGCTCACTTGCTGGTGGGTGTTAGCATATGTCATCACGGCCTAAGTAATTGGGTTGTGACAATTTTTTTTTGAAATCTGGCTAGAAATCTTTTTTATGCAAATAAGCTATAAATCGTAACCTCGAATGCGATTTATTCTTTGTACATAAAACGCATTCCCTGAATGCGATTTATGTGTTCTAAAAGTTTACTGATTCGGATTTTAGTGCGGGGCATTATGATCTTTTCTCCACCCATACTATACGTAACCCACATCATTTTGAGGTCATTTTTGACCCCATATAAGTTCCTAAGTGTGATTTTCTTATCAATTACGCTATTAGATTTTGAGAAATAGGGATAAAGAGAAAGGAGAAGGCTACGGTTTAGAGAATCAAGTTAAAAGCTTCAACGTTTGATTGCCCAATCATCATCTCAGGTATGTAAGGCTAACCTAAATGTTGGACTGAGTTCGTCCATGTTCCCTTTCACATTTTATTGACCTGAATTGAGTTTGAGTTTGAGATCTCGAGTTTCTTGAATTAAATTCTTGAATTATCTATTATCTTGGTAAGTTTCTTGTACTTATTTAAATACGTATTGATGATATTCATGAGTCGAGTAATTTATTTGAGATACATGTTCATGTCTTCATTCACATGAACCCTAATTGAGGCTTGTATTTGAATGTATGTATAAATTATGTTTGGAGGTATGAATTGTAATTGTCCTAACTGAGATTGAGCCGAACATGAGTTGAGTTGAAAGAGTCTTTAAAATTATAATTATTTTAATCATGATTTCACTATGCATTATTTTGAGTTGAGATTAACAATTCTCATGTATTTAACAAAGTACAATTTTAAAATTTAGTCCATGCATGTTTTAAAAAGATTTAAAAGAATTGAGTTCTGAGTCTAAATGAGTTGCTTTGAATGAGTCTAATGATTCGAGATGAGATTGAGTTTTGAAAAGAGTCAAGTGAGACTAGTCAAATAGTTTGATTGAACTGATTGATTTAAGTTAGACGAAGGGATTGATTGGAGTCTTATGAGCATATTGAGTCTTGGAAGAAGTATTGAGTACCGAATTGAGTGAAAGTAAATAACAAATCGAACTCAATAAACTACGTAGCCAACGTAAAAAAGGATAGAACCGTAAAATCGGATGTTTTTTTTTGTCCCAAAAGAGGACTCTAGTTGATTGATCGTGGATCCAATATTGGTTTATTCGTCCCTTACCTTGGCAAAGTATATGATGGATGTGGAAATGATGTCGGCTCGTTATACATCATCATCTCATAGGTGATGGTTGTTAGACTAGAGAAACTCCCAAATAGTGTATGATAGTATATGATATTATCTGATTGAGTTGCATATCGCTAAGTCCTTCTTAAAGCATAGTTTTACTTTCAAAGTTATGCTATTTTACTGAGTTGAGTTATTATCCTGAGTCGAGTTATTTGATTTGAGTATATCTTGAGCTTGTTGTTTCTAACTATTTTACATACTCATACATTTCATGTACTGACACCATTTGGCCTTCATCTTTTCATGTTACAGATACAAGTGTTAGGGATTGCCAACAGGCGTATCTTTGAGGATCATTCTACTTCAATTGTTGGTGAGTCATCCCTGCATTCGAAGGATACCATTTATGTTTTCTTACTTTGGAGTTTAGTAGTCTCTATTTCTTTGAGGTATCCATGAACTTGTCATTAACACCATCTAGTCAAATAGGATATAGGTTTCATAGACTAGACAATGATAGATTTGGAGTTGATGTTTCTATTCCCTAAATTTGTTTCCTTTAAAACTATTATCTTTTGAGTTGACTTGGACCGTTTTGTTTAAAGTTATTCTTTTGATATGGAATGATTTAGATTGTTGATTGAGATAGCCCACTAAGATGTATTTTTCTATCAAATTAAGTTTTCCGTTGAGTAAGTGAATGTGTGATTAGGACAAGTGGTTCACTTGGGATCCAGTGTCACGACTAGACCAGGGCTTAGTCGTGACACGGTGATCAAAAATCTGAAAGATCCCAACCAAGACTCTTAGAATACATCGCATCCATAAAGTAAGATAAAACATGATAAAAACAAGCGGAGGAATAATCTCAAATATGGAAGTCAAGAAATAAAACAAAATCTCAAGTCATATATCCAAACGGACTACATCAACTCTATATCTAAACATGCCTCTATTATACTAACCTAGGTAGGGGCATAGAACAAGCCACTAGCTCCCCAAACAAGAAGAGAAATGTTCTCAAAGTAGCAATATAGTCTAGAGATAGCAAGAAAATATAAGCTCGATAGATAGTCCCCGAAGCATGAGGACTTACCAAATCAAGTGAACAAGTCTTCTATCTAGCCACGAGAGTACGTAGGGTGATTGGAAAGCCCTACATTAGAACACAATATAGGCAAACAAAGAAGTATGTGTTAGTACTTTGAAAGTACTAAGTATGTGAGCAATGCAATGCCTAACATAAAAGTTATGATGTAATGATCAAGGTTAGAACACATAATATGTAAACTATTTTTACGTGATAGTGAATCATGAGTATGACTAATGTCATTTAAAACCATAATGCAATCTTATATAGAGAACTTGTTCAATGCATGGATTGTCATAAGTCATAAATGAGAAATTTTCATAAGTAGTAGTAAGAATCTTAAGTCAAAGTGAGAGTCACAAAACCATGAGTGAGAGAACATACTTTACTTTGTGAGAGATACTGCTATAGTAAGAAATACCTTAAATATTTTGATAGAGACTTTTTACCTTTGTGATAGAAACTGTTAACCGACATAAACCATGTGAGATATAATATGGAGTCCTAATATTTACCTATACATCGGAGAAAAGGGGAAGACTACTTGCCAAGGTAGACTCCTATATGCCTAAGTGGGTACACTAAGCTACATGAAGGATCGAGCCTCAACTATGGGTGACCCTTAAAGGAATCGAGCCTCTAACTATGGGTGATACTTTATCCTATGGTGGAACGTAGTTATGGGAAAGCGGGATCTTACTACAGGACTCATGCCTCGACTACGGGAGAGAGCCTCTAACCCAAGGTCCGATCGGTGCTAAGTAAATTCTCAACGGATTAGTTTTAGCTATAAAATAATAGGTCAACATCATGTGGGAGGGGCCATATATACTATCCATCCACTCCTTATAAGAGCATAGTCATAGAATAGATCCTTAATCATTAACTAGGTGAGAGATCCTCCACTATTATTCATACTTAACTCGAATTTCATCTTAAAACTCAATTCATACCTTTCATGTAACTTGCTTGAAAGCCATATCAAATCATACTCATACTATATAGCTTATCGTTGAAAATAATAGTATAATGCATAAGACTATATGGAATTATCTTAAAATCATGTAATTAAATGGAAGTCATGCTTAATTATATATGAAAATATCAATCATAATCGAAAGGACCCATTAAGGGATTTATGAATCATAATAGCTGTAAAGAGAAATTACTTGTAAATTATCAAAACTCATGCAATTTAATAGTAATTCATACTTAATTGAGTAAATAAATAATAATTAAATCTTAATTCATGAAATTAAAAAAGAATTGAACAAGACCCGTAATGAGATTACGAACCCTAGGTAGCATTGTAGGGAATTCATAAGAAAATCATCAATTTCATGCAATTATCATCAACTTATGTTGAAGTAGATTTGTAATCATAGAATAAATCAGAACTCATGCAATTGAATGGAAATTGAGAAGACCCATAAATATACATACTCGAATTGGGTAGAAAAGTAGATATTTCTTTGGGATTCATAGGTGGAAGGATCCCATGGATGAATACCACATATATTGGGTAGATTCCTTGATTGAAGCTTGAAAATTGATGGAAGAATTGGAAACCCTAGTTGATCCTTCAATGGAGTCTTGTAGGAGAAGAAGAGAGTCTTGACAGGATATTCTAAATACTTGAATATTTAGATTGATGATTATGAAGGGAAAACTAGTTAGTGGATTGATATATTCCTTCAAAACACCCAAACAATGACTTATAATAGGATTAAAAGGCTTGGAAAAGGACCAAAATAGCCATGGAAGATGTACAAGATTATTTTGAGAATTTGACTTCTACGGCTCGTAAGAAACTCTACTAGTCATAGAGTTGAGTGGTAACTATTTATGATCTGGCAGCCTCTAGTAAAATGGTCATAACTCTTTACTCTAAACTCGAAATGAGGCAAACTCAGTGGCGTTGGAAAGAGGAGTCAAATATATTTAATTTGATAGGTCATGAGCTACCTAATTCTTTATATACCCAAGTAAATGTTTTTACCAAAACTCAATCGGTAAGGAAACTTTCAACACGACTTAGTGCTAGAGGATTCTTGTGACCTTAAAACATCTCCAAATCTATTCAACACTGAAGAATTTACTTTAACATTTATGCACAATTAAGAATCATTTGGTACGACCTTACAGATAGCATGCTATGGGTCGTCATTTCCTCTACGGGTCATAGACCCAAATCATCAAACCCAAGTGCATGAAACAGTAACTACTAGAAAACACTCGTCAACTTCCCCCTTCACTTAGTAAAATATTAGAACTCAGGACTCATCCTACGAGTCCTCTTTATGAATCATAAACAATCCTATGACTCATCCTGTTGAGTAGTTTCAAAAGTAACGAGGCTTGTATTTTGCACGAATCAGACCATTGACCCTAAGACTCCCTTCTACATGTCGTAAGACTCTATACAAGTCGTACACTGACTCGTAAACTTCCTTTCAAGCATAACCAATTTTCCAACCTCAACATCCACTCTACGACTCAATCCTATGACTCATAGGTCCATTTATAATATCAAAAACAATCTTTTTTCTTGAAATTTTCCTTGTTCTAACTTTTCAACTTCCAGGGTCTTACATCGAGCAATGGTTTCTGAGTGTCGACCACATTTAGGGTGTTTAAATATACTATTTACCATCCCATACCCCACCCCTAAATAATTCCTTTTTGTAACCGTTCGACCCAAACTAATTACCCTTTGTACCCCCTTTAGTCTAGGCCCAATTTGCGTTTATAATACCATCACAGTATATATATATACTATGATGATATTATTCATTATTTGTGTAATTTTTTCTTAATGTTTGATTCCTTAATAATACCATTATATGTGTAATATATTGTTATGGTATCATTGAGGATGTTAAAAGTGCCTCATTAAGGATTTTAAATATCATGATAATATACGAATATACCGTGGTAGTATTATTCATGCAATATCAAATGACTTAAAGAAAGCTTTATGATACCATCACATTATATATGTACTATGATAGTATCATTCAACACTTGTGATTGTATCATGTCAATATATGATATTACTTGAAGGATTGCTCATTAATGAGTGATACCATGCTATTATAAATGATATTATGTGATGGCATCATTGAGAAAATATGAATTTATCACTTGAAGGAATGCTCATTAGTCAATGATACCATGCTATTATATGTATAATGTGTTTGTATTATTGAGGATTGACTTAGTTGTACATGAATGAATGTATAAAATCTTAATAATACCATAGCAGTATATGAATATATTGTTATAGTATCATTAATGAATTGGTAGTTTTGTGAATGAATAAATAAATTAGTTCTTCGTGCTACCACAACAGTATATTCACATACTGCAATGGTATCATACATGATTTAAGGAGTGTTACTAATTATATAAAATAATCCTTAATGATATCATGCTAATATATGATGGTATCATGATCGCGAGTCTCATGTTTTGGGGGATATGAATTGTAAAGGGGTATTTGTCAGTAATTATTTTTCTTTTATGGGGCATGGGCTTAGTTTTCCCTATTATATTTAGTACAAAAAACCAAAGAGTCAATAAGAAATAATACAAGAATAACTAATCCTAGCATAACTAATTGCAACATAGTTTATTCTAGCATAACTTATATTCAAACCAAACGGCTCCTAAGGGTTATAGCACAAATGCCCATATCTTGGGTGATATTAAAATTTTATTCTTCAAAGCAATTGCAAAAAAGTTTCCTAATAGCCAAAAAAAATCGCAAGGCAAAAGAAAATTTACAAGACATGAATTTAATTAAAGTTATGTCTTAGGCATGAGTTCAATGTCATAAGTTATACCCCACAACATAAGTTCAGTGACATAATTTATGCCCAATACATAAGTGCATTGATACAAGTTATATTCCAAGGTACAAGTGTAATGGCACAAGTTATGCCTGAAGACAAAAGATATTAAGCTCAAGGAACAAGTTATGCACCAAGGCATGAATTCAATAGAATAAGTTATGACATAGGGCATAAGTTCAATGACACAAGTTATGTCATAGATGAATTCAATAGAATAAGTTATGACATAGGGCATAAGTTCAATGACACAAGTTATGTCATAGGGCATAAGTTTAGTGATACAAATTATGCCCCAAGGCACAAGTTCAATGACACAAGTTATGTCACAGGCATAAGTTCAATGACAAAAGTTAAGCCCCAAGACAAAATTTTCTAAAAGTCATACCCTGCGAATCAAATACTACAAAACTTATTATCACGACCATGATTCGGGTGTGATGGCACTCACCTAACCCACCAAGGCAAGTCAGCCTAAGAATCTAAATAATTCTAAGTAAGCAAAAATGAAAGCAAAAATATGAGCTTTAATATGACATAAATAAGGATAAGCGGATAAATTCTAAACTACCCAAGACTTGGTATCACATGTACAAGCCACTATTTCAACAGAAATGAAAAAAACATGTAAGTATATATGTCTCAGTTTCCAAGTAGAACAAAACATAAAGTAATGGATGACGAGAGTCTGTCGAAGAGGATAAGCTGCTACCTCTCAAGCATCTCGAAGCTCAGCCTGATCAATGGATTACTAAATGCAAGAGGTGTCGGAATTAGATCCTATATAAATGTAGAAGCAAGAGGTGAGCGCCAACAATACGATACTCAACAAAATAAAAATAAACCCTAAGTAAAGAAATGCGGAACACAGGTAATCCTGACACCCTAACCACAATCCTCTGTAACTATACACCTGTACTCAGACAGCCCAATCTATACAATTTATATCATAGTTATACTAGTACACTAGACAGTCCACAAATAGAAATTATAGATACATCCTCACCACTATAATCAGGCTACCACATGACTTCTCAAATCATAATCAATCACATGATATAATAGATACAAATGTAATATCAAATATCGTGATGCATGTCTGTCCTATAATACACATCCATTGATCAGTTCAGATCGGAAATCATGGGGGCCTCATATAGACCATGTATCCGCTAAAAAAGACCTCGACCAATATTTGCCGAAAGTGACCTCGACCATAATATCCACTAGAAGAGATCTCAGTCGCAAAAAAAACTTCGACAAATCACCTCAACCGGCAGAAACCTAAGTCCCAATATATAGTACCTCACTCATATCATTTCTCATCCATCACCGATATAACATATGCACAAGTAATGAGTGAAACATGATAAATATTCACAAAAGATGTTATATATTCCACAATCACACAATAGATCAATGCCTCGTAATTCATAATACTTTGATAATTACCTCGATTTGAATTCCACTACCACACATCAACTCATATAATTCAATTCAATCCAATGACCCAACACAACCTAATCCCCTCACATAGGAAAATATAAGGTTCAAAATACTTAACAAAGGTTAGAATTCCACCTGCCTTAGTAAAAAATGACAAACAATCCAAATTCAAAGCTTTTACCCTCCTATGATACTCTAAATCACCACAATCTAATCAAATATAGACTCACAATCATATTTTGAAACTATTGACACCAGAATCAAGCAATTTAGGTGAAAAGGGTAAAATAATCAAAAATCTCATATCGACTATCAAACTCGAAATGTAATTAGTTTTAGATGAAAATATTCTCCAAGTAATAAGAAATCTAATGGTGAAAAACAATTCAAAAATGGGGTTAGAATGAGTTCACAAACTCAACTTTCGTTAGAATTTCGGATTAGGCAAACCCTCCAAAAATCTTCAATTTGAAATCTAATTTTTGAAGTTAAAATCATGAATTAATCAATGAAAATCAAATATATAGGTTGAAAATGACTTACCAATTGTTTCCACAAAAACTCCCCTTAAAAGTTGCCTATACCGAGCGTAGAATGTCAAAAATGGAGAAAATTAGTCCTAATCCCGTCTTTTGGGAAAAGACACTGTTCAGGCCCACTTAACCCTTCGCGATCGCGACCCACTTACGCTGCGAATGCAAAGGTCAGGTTCTTGCTTCATCGCGATCACATTCCATACCTCGCAAACATGATTGGACTCCTCCACGAATGCGAAGAACAATTAGAGGCACTAGTTGACAACAACCATTTTACAAGGCTATATCTCTGAATGGACCCTCGGGATTCGATTGAAACCCTGTGATTGTCACCCACACTAACCCACCATGGAAGAACCATTTACACAACCCAGGCTAACACACTTGAGAGATATGAAAGTTAAAGATTTGCGAAAGAAGAAATAAATTAAGAATAAATATTGAGTCCCCATAAACTCAACGAACAATCCAAACAACAAATGGAATTGCGAAAAACCTCCTAGGAAATGAAAGTCATTTGTACCAAAACTCTAATAAAATATCAGTCTAAGAAAAGGGAAAACACTCCAAAAACGTATTTATGAAACTAAAGAGTGTTTGAAATCTTAGTCCTGGAAAAAGGACTAGAACAAACGAGGGTCCACAACAACTTGAAAGAAATAGCTCACCCTTAAACTCGAACGAATCTCACTTCTCTAAATGAGGTCTCCCCACAGCCGGCTGAATATGCCCTGTACTCAACAAAAGACAGAGCAAGTGTAGTATCAGTACACAAAAGTAATAGTGTACTGGTAGGATCACGCGGTTAGCAGTAAACGGATCATCGACAAGTAAGCTCAACAAAATAGCACATATATACAGAATAACTTAACCAATGTCATGTCAAATAATATTCAACAAGATCACAATCCCACAACTTCAAAATGATGTAACTTCATATAAAGGTCCTCTCATTAAATCTACAAATATTTAACTTTGTGTCGGAACATGACACCTGATCCAATTTATGTGTCAGAATGTAAAACCCAATCCCAACATAAACAAACATGCCACATTTATATTCAGAATTCTACTTCAAGTTACCAAGAACAAGTTCATCAAAAAACAGAACATCAAGTGATCATTTCACATATAATCTAGCATGTTTCCCTATTCATATACACATATGCATATTATGAAGTAATTTAATAAGTATATGAAATATGTATGGGAAGCAAAACCATTATCTACCTCGAATTCAGGCTTCAACAACTCTAAGGTGCAAGAGCTTTTCCTTTACGGGTTCTTTCTGCTAGTTCTTAGTCTAAAAAACAAGTCATACATACACAAGGGATCAATAAAATATCCTAATTCACAAGAATTATAACATAATTCCCTCCTAGGCCTAAACTCATGATCCTAACCCTACTATAGGGGTATTTTCCATCACTAGTTTTAGTTCAAACCCTCCCCCAATGATTACCAACCATAGTTTCTAGGTATTAGAATGAAAAGATGAGTTTAGGCAGTAAAATTCTTACCTTAAGTATAGAAATACATGGGAAATTGATGAAAAATCACCCTAGGTCACCTCTTGTCATTCTAGAAACTGTTTTTGTAGAAAAAGACTATTTCTGGGCTTTTTCCCATCTTAAGTCGCGACTGTCCCACTCTGGTGGCACCCATCCCACTTTGGAGGGATATGCGGAAATAATGAGCCCGGAGTTTGATCTCAAAGACCCTATTTTGCAACACACTCCCTTCCAAAAATGTATTAAAATATACCTTCACGCCAAATCCAATTTTGAGAGTTTTACTCGCTCAAATGCAATTTCACGAAGCAGTAAATTCTCCGTATCATCTTGGATATCATCCTACCCACTCCAATTAGATATTTGATCCTCCACCATTCACATGATCACCTACACCTCACCTGATTTAGAATTCATCCAAGTTTGGCCTAATCTAAATTTTTTCAAAGTTATTACCAAAGTTTTTGGCCCAAAATCCTTCCCTATTGGTCTATTCATAACGAAGGGAATAGTTCGTTACAATCTAACATGCTGAAATGGTTCCATCAAAGTAACAAAATTGAATTTGTGAAATTTATGAATCATCTAGGCTCTTTGAAAAGTATTTTGAGTCATCACCCAACCTAATTTTCATATGAGTACTTTCATAGAGAATTTTGTTGTTTGTTAGTCACCTATCTTTTGGACTGTGTTTTTATGGGTTTAGTAGATTCTCCATGCCATGCTTCTTCCTTTTTCTTACTGACTTCATTGACTTAGTACTTCTTGGAGAAAGGTCTACTTTTAATGAATATTACTTTTTGTTGGAACCATTTGATTTTCATATGATTGCATCTGCTCAACTTTTGACTCTTTATGTATGTGAATTTCATGTAAAATCTCATTTAGAGATTGAGGTAACTCCCTTTGAAATTCAATAGAATTTATTATTATATGACTTTTATCTCCAATGTCTTTTTCATTGCCTCTATTTACTTCCTTGTTAATATTTATATCCAAAACTATCATTGATTAACCTCTTTTCATATCTTGTTGATTTGAATATTCAGATTGTTTTGCAAGGCTGCTGGAATTAGCACAAACAGATTCAGAACCTGCCTCATTCATTTTGAGTTTTTTTCCTTTGATTTGACCCTCCTTGTCATGTGAATTAATTCTTCTGGGATTGTTGTTGCTATATTCTTCTTCTTCTTTGAAATGGCTAGGCTATTCATCTCATATATTTTAATGCTAGTTGGATTGTCTTTGCTATTATTCTAACTCTTTCCCTTCATATTTGTTGATTTATCACCAAATTCCACAAAAGATATCTCTTTTTCTTGAATATCTTGTTCTTTCCCATTTTCTTCAGTTGAACAGATTCAACTATAGGATTCTTATTGTTTTGTTTCCTAAATTCTCCTTTTCCTTTTCTTTTCCACCTTGTACCACTAGACCAAAAAAATTGTGATTTAATCCTTTGTTGATTCTCCCATGTGAACTGGTGATTTGTCTTTATTAGTCATATTATCCTCCTTCCTATTATTGATTTCATCTTCTTATGCAAGGACATCAAATTTATTACCCACCTCAGTGATAGGTAAATTAATATTTATAAGACAAGATAATTAGTCCTTGACAATGCTCCAATTCCTCAGATCTTCGAGCATTTTTCCACTTGAAAGAATTCTAGCATTCCCTTTTTGCATTAGTGGTTGCTGCTCTTTGCTGTGTCGATTCTCCTTTATCTAATTGATTTGTTCTTCCTTTGTTCTAGCTATTATTCTCTTTACAATTATTTTTATTGTTTCCTTGCATCTTGCACTCAAAAAAATATTTAGACACATAGTCATATTGAATTGTGTCATGCTTGACCTTATTTTCCCCGATTCTGAATTTTTTATATTCATCATGCATTGATTTTGAGAATTTATCATTGAGATCCACCAATACCTTCACACATTATAACTAGGCGTAGTCTTCTTTATCGGTGCTTGATCCAAGTTGATTGATTTAACAACTGTCGAGACAATTGAAAATCAAACATTCCTTTATAAAGAAGGTTGGAAGAAGGTTTGGAAAAGAAATTGTAATGACCCTGAAGGTTATTTTAGAATTTTTTATAAAATGACCATTTTACCCCTCCCTTTAGTTGTCCCGAGTAGTTTCTGATTGGTATCGGGTGTTGGTTTTATAAAATCCTATAAAACATTGAGTTTTTGGAAATTTTGAGTTTTAATAAGCTTTAAGTGTTCAAAAGTGTTATTCAGTTCAACCGGAGCTACGTGTCTCGAAAGAAAATTTCGTCTATTCTAGCAGCTTTGGAATGTGGAAATTGGTCTAGAAGAGTTTAGCAAATCAGTTTTGTAGTTGTAACAAAGATTTGAGGTCTTGAGTTAGAAATTTGAGGAATTTTAGGCTAAGGTTTGACTTTGATTAACTTTTGGAGTTCTGATGCTCAGAATATAATTTCAACGATTTCGTTGGATTCAAGAGATGGTTTTTGGTCTAGAAGAACTGTTGGTTGAATTTTTAGATGTCCCGAGCCCATTTTGGTATTTTGAAGGTCTAAATTGGTTTAGTTGTGACTTTTTGAGTTCTGGGTCAAGAAGACCTCGAATTCAAATTCTGATGGTTCTATCAACTCTGAAATGTCTAAATTAGCCTAGTAACATTGTTGGCAGAGTAAGGCAATTGATACGAGTTTGGACCATTTCGCACTTTTGACTTTGAAAGTTAGTCTATGGTTTACTTTGGTCAACATTCTTAAAAAATAAGCTTGGATGAAAATTTTGACAACGTTGTTAGTTTCGGAATGTCAAATCTGATCTACAATAACCCTTCGTTCGATTCTCGAGGATTCAGGTATAATTTTGAGGCCCTTTGTGGATACCTGGGAGCATTAGCCGATCTGATACATCACTTCTCAGGTCTCGGTTTCTGTGCGGCATATCTTTTTTCCCACCTTCAGAAGAATAAAGCATAGGCATTTCTACTAGTGTTAGAATTTTCTGAAAGGGAACTTTGATAACCTTGAGACCGGCGAAGACTGTGCTCCAGCTGATTATTCGTTCGCCGGAACCAGAAGTTAAAATTTTGGTAGATAGGGATCCCGTAAAAACGTCTTTTAGCTTAAAATGACACTTGGGTATGAGACCCACTTTTTATTAAAATAACCTCATATGAGAATTTTGAATACAGACCAACATTCTGTTTCTTCTCTGCTTCAGTCTGTATGCTCGTGAATACCGTCCACTCAAGTCTTTGTTCTTTTATTCTGAAATATGGGTGCTAAACGTCATTGAGTTCAGAACATCGAATTTTGTGGGATAGCATATCTCATTTGCATGCACGGTGTTTCAAATGAATTCCGAGCACTCCATTGGAGATTTTGGACTATGCCAAAAAGAGGGTGTAGCAAGGCACTGCTGGTGCAAGTTAAAAATCCATTTTTATGTATTTTCTCCAACTTCAAGACCCATAAATTGAGTTCTAGAGCTCCAAATTGGGTGATTCAAAAGTCAAACTTGTGAGATATGTTAAGTAGAAGTGTTGGAGAGTCGGAAACTGATTTGGGGTATTCGATTGAGGAAAATCTTGATTTTAGATGTTGCATTGAGTATTTTTGAAGTGAAATCTTTAAGAACTTTGGGAATTAATTTCTTGGTCTATATAAATCCAATTTTGGCGATTCAAAGGTCTAACTTCAAGAGAATTCTAAGAGGAACACTTTAATGAGCTCGGGTAGTGATTAGAAGTTTTGTTGGAGGAAAATTTGATTTTAAGCTGCTGTCTTTTAGTATTTTTGGGTTGGTATTTTGATGAATTTTGGGGTTTGCTTCTTAGTTATTTTAGCTCCATTTTCAGTGTTTCTTTTAGCTAAATTATGGGATTTTAAGCAAAGAACGTCGTGGTGTAATTAGTTTCGTCCGTTGAAGAATCATTTGAGGTAAATTCCGTCCCTAAGAGACTTCCCTTTTTATTGAATTATCCTTGAATGGTGAAATTATACATGGGATGATTTTCGTACTTTCCAAGCGTCGAATTGTACTATAAGTTGAAGATAAGTTCTCTAAGCTCAAATGTACCTTCTTATAGAGTTGAATTCGGGATTCCCGATGCAGGTCCCATAATCTCATTTTAGACTCAATTTTGGGTCTGTGTACAAAAAATGTAAAATTGGTTTCAAAACATCTGTATTGATGAGCTGATTATAATTTTTTTAGCGTGGCAGTGAGTGGAGGTGATTCGGAGGTCAAGAGCATCATTTTGGTGGATTCGGAACGCACATGTCAACCTTGAGGTAGGCTAGGTCTCCCTGTTTGACTAAGTTCTATTATATATCCTTTAGTATATATTGCATATGATTTAGGTTGGTATTGGCCGGGTTTAGGGCCTCTCGCCTTTCTATTCCATTTTCTTGACTCCGGTTGGAACTTAGACAAGCGTAGTGTCACGGGCTTAGACTTCGACTAAGACCTCCATGCGGCACTTGACAACTTACTCACGAATCTTTCACGATCTTGTAAGCTCAAGTAAGCCTTTAAGACTAGATCGCTAAGGGAATGCTAGATTGTAAGAAAGACAAGAGAGTTTTTATGAAGAAGGCTTTTGTATTGCTTTGGAAGAATGCTTGATTGTTTGATTTGCTACAAATGAATGCCCCCTCTATTTATACTACTCCTAAGGGGCTCAAGTGTAAATAAAAATTGCTATACAAGTCCCTCCATATTTACAAAGAAGTCCCTCTCTAGAATTCTCTACACACTCTAGAGAATTCTAAGTCTTTCAAGACTTCTCTACAAGTTTCTATAAGGATCTAGAGTCTTCCACTAACCTCTCCAAGACTCTAGGTTCTTCTACCTTCTTCAAGAATTCTCTTGGACATTCTAGAGTCTTCTATTAACCTCTCCAAGACTCTAGATCTTTCCCCCATCTTCATGATCAAGTGGCGGGTCATGACACTCTCCCCCACCTGATATGGCGACAACCTCGGCGCACTGCTGCTACAAAAGCCTCCAGACTTAGTCTTGAAACTGCCACAAGTCTTCATGCCATTCTTATGTGGCCTCTTCCAGAGATTGTCCCTTCTAGTGGACGTGGAAAATGACAGTGGCATGTAGTCCCTATTCCTGCTTGGTTCAGTCAACACTGGCCTCCGTTCTTTCTGGCACTTTAAAGGCAAGTGTCTTGGCAACTTCTTCGGCATCACGCCCTTTTTCATGCAAGGTGGCAATGCCTCTCTAGCACCATTGTCTTCACTCAAACTCGCAATGGTGTCTATGAACGTCGGTACTCCCTCCTCTAGGCCCTTCTCAAGCTGCATGGCCGAAAGTTGGGTTGGTCCTTCCATCTTCGGCACCTTGACTAGGGGCACCATACATGATCCCTCTTGCTCCATAACCACGAGTTGTTGGAGGTAGGGGTCGATCACCATATGGCATCGCTGGAAGAACTCCTGCCCAAGGACGATATCAAAGATATCTAAGGGAGCGACGGTAAAGTTGGTCTTACCTCGCCACTTGCCCAATGTGATGTCTACTCTTTGAGCGACTCCGCACACAGGTGTAAGGGGTGCATTAACCGTCCTGAGGCAGGCGTCACTTGGACTGTAACTTAGCCCCAACTTCATAGCTACTGACTTGGTCATTATGTTGGCCTCTGCACCTGTGTCAACCATTACACGAGCGGGTCGTCCATTGATCATGATGTCTACATATTGTGCGCCGTACTCCTTTGGCTTTTCTAATTGCTTTGCGATAGCTCCGCATAGTCCAATCAAGCCCAATTGCGTTGTGTCTGAACCTTGCTCTTGCCCTTGTGCATCTTTCCCCTTCCATTCCCGTAGGATGGCACCAAGGTTCTTCAGTTCAGGACACCTTGCATAACCATGCGTCCCTCCGCATATGTAGCATCCATTCCCCTTCGCATTCTGCGCCTTTCTGTCGGCATCGCCTTGTCGTCCAGCCTTCTTACCATCGGACTTATAGTAGTCGTAGTTTTTGGGATGAGGTTATTTCTCTTCACAATCTCCCCCACCTTGGTCATGACTACCTCTCGTCTCGTCTCCTCTTCCTCGGTCATGCTTGTCATGCCTGAAGTCTGTCAAAGCTTCGGCTTGTGTGATGGCTTCATCGATGGTGCTGACTTGGCGATGCTCCAACTCTGTCTTGGCCCAACTCTGTAGTCCATCCATGAAGTAAAAAAGCATATCTTCATCTGTAAGGTTAGGGATTTGAAGCGTGAGGGTAGTGAACTCCTTCACATAGGCGTGTATGCTACCCGTATGCTTTAGCTCCCGAAACTTGCGTTTGGCCTCATAGATGACATTGTTGGGGAAGAAGGCCTTCTTGAACTCGTCACGGAACTGATCCCAGATGTTGAT
Source organism: Solanum dulcamara (assembly GCF_947179165.1). Taxonomy (NCBI): domain Eukaryota; kingdom Viridiplantae; phylum Streptophyta; class Magnoliopsida; order Solanales; family Solanaceae; genus Solanum; species Solanum dulcamara. The sequence goes on from NC_077238.1 coordinate 23,324,281, forward strand.
GGTGCATATACCCTTCCCGATCTCGGACTCCTTGCGCTTCCACCATAACATGGCCATCTCCAAAAGGTATAGCACGGCCGTGTTGATTCTCGTCTCGTCACTCTTCACTTTGTTACACTTGAAGTAATTCTCCAAGTGCCAAAGGAAGTTCTCCACCTCTTGTGCCTCACGGGCACCTTTGAACATAGGTGGCTTGGGAGCCTCAATCTTGGCCTCCCTATCCGCGCTGGACGTCACGCATCTTCCCTCTTTCACATCTCCCTTGAGTGCTGCCATCTCGGCCTTCATGGTCTCCATTATGCTTAGCGCGTCCATGAGCCGACACTCCAAGGAAGTGATCACCTCCTTCATCTCGTACTCGGCAGCCTTGCGCACCTCCAACTCCTTCCGGATGTTATCGTTCTCCTCAAGGGTGAACTCCTCCAGAGACTTGAACTTGCCGTCGACCTTGTTTAAGCGCTTGCCTAATATCTCCACAGCTTGCCGGGCAGCATCCACCCTGGCAATCCACTCCATGCCGGGCATGACGTCCACGGGCTCCTCGCCTCGCTCATCGTCACTCACCTCAGTGGCCGAGGGTGAGTAGGATGTTAGGGCCTCGCTTGGTGTAGGCTCAAGCGGCACCTCCTCATTTCTCTTAGAGTTTTTCTTTCCCTTGCGGTGCTTCCTTCCAACATCTTGCTTGACGTTGGTGGCGGTAGTGGCGTTGATGTCTCCCTCACTTGCCATATCCCTTAGTAGAACCTCGCTCTGATACCACGTTGTCACGGGCTTAGACTTCGACTAAGACCTCCGTGCGGCACTTGACAACTTACTCACGAATCTTTTACGATCTTGTAAGCTCAAGTAAGCCTTTAAGACTAGATCGCTAAGGGAATGCTAGATTGTAAGAAAGACAAGAGAGTTTTTATGAAGAAGGCTTTTGTATTGCTTTGGAAGAATGCTTGATTGTTTGATTTGCTACAAATGAATGCCCCCTCTATTTATACTACTCCTAAGGGGCTCAAGTGTAAATAAAAATTGCTATACAAGTCCCTCCATATTTACAAAAAAGTCCCTCTCTAGGATTCTCTACACACTCTAGAGAATTCTAAGTCTTTCAAGACTTCTCTACAAGTTTCTATAAGGATCTAGAGTCTTCCACTAACCTCTCCAAGACTCTAGGTTCTTCTACCTTCTTCAAGAATTCTCTTGGACATTCTAGAGTCTTCTATTAACCTCTCCAAGACTCTAGATCTTTCCCCCATCTTCATGATCAAGTGGCGGGTCATGACAGTAGTCTCTTAAGATTCTTATTTTAGGCTTGTGTTTTGGTTGCATTATAGTTGGGTAAGATTATCCTTCTTAAGATTGGTACTGATAGTCTTAGTCTAGGTTTGAGCCTTAGATGCTTTAGTTTGTGTTCCGGTTCCTTTGTAGCTAGGAGTAGCTTTCGGAAGGGGCTTGCGATGGCTGGTATGACTTAGTGCTAGTGTCAGAGACCTTTTTGGATTGTCGTAGTTGTAGGTTTGGCTTAGCTGTGCTCGTTGGGAGATGAGAAGGCATATTTTAGGGTAAGGCATCGATCCTAGAGATATTTCTCCCCTTGTCTGTTTTTGAGTCATATCTTGATTGTTCGCTCTTGTTCAGCAGAAGGCTTAGGATGCCCAGGTTCGTCCCTTCTTGCCGGCATCACCCTTTTCTATATCAGCTTGGACATTCATTCTTTAGTACCATTACAGGGATACTATATGTCTATGTAAGACCTAATTTTGGCCCAGGAAATGTATACAGACTTCCCACATCCCCTATCGGCCCTTCTAGACAATGCACCATGGAACTAGATAAAGAAGTGGGCCGGAGTGGGTCTATACACTTGTTGTCATTGTTGATTGCTGAGAGCCACCGATGATGTTATTAGTTTTTACTACAAACTTATATTCATTAGCATCATTTATTACCAGTATATTTGTTTGCTTTTTAGTCCCCCGATTTATAGGGGGCGGTGGTATGTTTATCATTATTTGTGCCTTCCAGGGGTATATGCGTCTGATCGGTTATTGTCTGATTATAATTATTTTTACCTCTTATTGTACCTGTAGTTGGGTTGCAGGGTATCTTAATCTGGATTATTGTTGTTGGTGTTTCCTATTGGACTCAATTGGTTTGGTACTTAGGTGGTATGTGATTAGTTGTGGTAGATAGTGCTTCCGTCCTTGATTAGTTGGTTCCTTTAGTTCTTTCTTGTTGTAAATAAGTTGAGGCTTGCGCGTGCAGGTGTGTTATTTCTCTATCTCCTATGTTTATATATATCCTACCTCTTTACTCTTATTTTCTGCTTTACCTTGTGTTAGATCTTAATTGCTTACTTGTGCTATATTTACCTAATTACTTGTGATTTATACTTGTTTTATCTGTGGAGCTTAGTCGGCCTATGCCTACTGAGTACCATTCTTTGGTACTCATACTACACTTCTGCCCATGCAGATCATAGTATGGGTTATCGCCGTTGTTTGGATTGGTGCGAAGCTGCTTAATTTGGATATTTGGTTAGCTCTTGGCGTTTGGAGTTGCATATTTCCATCTATGTTGGAATAGGACTAGTATTTACTTGCTTTCGAAGACTGTCCTTACTCTTATTGTACTTGTAAAGGCCTTGTATTTGTATTTATTTCAGTTGCTCGATTATTGACTGATGTCAAGTCTTGGAGTGGTTTCTTGTTCTATTTCAATTGTTCTCTTTCTTATCATTATTACTTACCTTTCATTTTATTTATTCATCTTCCGCTTGATAGCCCGTTACCTCTGGTTCCCGACTAAGGATTAAGGGTTATGCTTATCTGCTGGTAGGTGTTAGCAGGTGCCATTACAGTCTGAGAAATTGGATTGTGACAAGTTAGTATCAGAGCTCTAGATTGACCGACATCGTTGGTATGAGGGCAATGTCTAGTAGAGTCCCGCCGATCGGTGTGGAGACGTCTGTATCCTATCTTCGGGAGGCTATAAGGCATTTTTAGAGAATTATTTTCTTGACTCCTTATCATGTGTCCTTGCTTTGAATAACCTCTAAAATGAACATTTGGAATTCATTCTTTCTTAGATGGATAAGATAAGTTTTTCGGTGGATATGGTCAGAGTGTCAACAGGTTCTACTAAAGTTTCGACAGATGATTCTCAGGCTAGAGGTGGGTTGGTAGTTCCCTAGTAGGGTTCATCATCATTATCAAAAAATGTCATTGAATTTCTTGAATGGGCTGGGAATAACCCCACATCATCCCCTATAGATTGGGATATGCATCAAGAGTTTGTTACGGGTTGTCTTTGCCACTCTGTTTGGCATCAGAGCATTTGATAGTAGCTGAGTCTACCCTTCCCCAGATTGTCAGCCATGTGAGGGCAGTGGAGCGGGTGTGCTTTGAGGTGTAAGGAGGTAGTGGCAATAGGTCTCTCTATCAGCACAGTGGTGATAACATCCCACTTCAGCGCTAGTGTCAGTTTGGTGAGGGTCATCTTTCTTCTCGACCTATCAGGCCCACCACGGTAGTACCTCAGGTTCCAGGATGTTTTGAAACAGATTAGGAGTTCATAACGGATATAGTTCAGGTTAGACTTCTTGGGGTATGTACATTGGACCTTCAAGTGTTGGAGCATATCATGTCCCATTTAGATTCTTTTAGCGGGATTTTATTAGTATCGGTTTCTATGAGGCTACCAAGGAATACCACTTTGTTAGAAAGCGTCGTAGGGCCTCGGTGCAATCAGTTAGGGGAAGAGACACCTATGGCTGCCCATCCCATCAGGGTGGTTCGAGTGTGGGAAAGTTCTTGAGGGGATTAGATTTTCTCCCTTCTTATCACAATCAGATTATTATAGGGCATTCAGCTTCAGGGTGTTATGTCTGCGGTTCACTTGACCATTAGTCTCGAGAGTTCCTCAGGTGAGATATGATATTTCAGACATTTCAAACTCCTCATATCCACCAGACCAGAGTTGTTAGACTTTTTTGTATATGTGGAGAGCTTGGCCATCAATCTAGAGTTTGTCCTTGATATGGGTCCGGTGTGCAATTTGCTCGTCCAGTTCAGTACCATGGTTTATACCTCCTCCAGATAGAGGTAGTGCTCAGAGGGTTGCTAGTAATGCTTCAGGTGTTCAAGACAAGGTCAATCACGATCCATTTGATGCTTCCATAAGTCAGTCTGATGTCGAGGATCCGGGTATTAATGATATTCACTTGATTTCCTTATTTTGCTCTATATTGCCTAATTTATGTGGTTTTGGGGTTTTTCATACCCACGTGTCTATTTGTCTTGTTAGTTACCTCCTGACTTTTGTGACTGCCTTATCTGGACTCATGTGCATGTGTTTCAGCTCTGTAATTGATTTCTTTTAGTAGTGGATCGACTAAGCTAATTTTCTATTTAGAGTAGTGGCGGTTGAGCAACTCCCCGTGCCTTGCCTTGGTGGTTCTGTTCCTAGTTTGTGGCCATTCTAGTAAGCTTTCCCTTTTGTCTCCGTTACATTGACTAGTAACCCCCATATGCCATTTTAGTTTTCATGGCTTAGACGGTTATTCTCATTACTTTGCATCGATTGGTTCGTAGTTGAAAGGTTGGTTGTCAAGGTAGTATGTGAGGGAGGTGTAGCATCTTTGGAGTTACAGTAGATTCTGCTTGTTGATTCCTCTTTATGCCTTATTGGTATTTCCAGTCCTTAAACTGCAGAGTTGAGGTCTACTCTCTTTTACCTACCTGGTGGGGAAGTTGGTTGTAAATCTCATATACATGATGAGGTCAAAGTAATTTGTGGAGTGTGGGATTTTGAATTTGTTAAGGATGGAAAGCTTTATTTTGGCATATCCCCTTGGACCATTACCTATCGGTTGTCCATGTTTGTACGTCGCCTAACTTCTTGGTTTCCCTTGGAATAGGATGATTGGCTCAGACTTAAGGCGGCAGAGTGTTTTGTGGGTACACGATGCCAATTTTTTAGAAGTTTCTATGGTAGAAGTGAGTCACTAGGGTTGAACTTAGTACGGTATTCTAGTTCATGGTACAATTGTCCTTTGGAGCAGAGTGTTCAATTCCAGAAGTTGAGTTTCAGCTTGGGTTCTTGGTTTTTCAAGTTGAGATTGAGATTTAGGGCTTTGCCCGGGGTGTCACCTTGTTTTGGTTATTTTCATCCTCCGATGTTCAGATAGAGTATGTAACTCCTTCGAGGTTGGTGTTGTATGGTTTGGTAGGCAATTTTTGGAGTCGTTGAAGGTTTTCAGGATAGCTAAGGACTAGCAGAATACCCTTAGTGGCTTGGAGAAAAATATTTGGAAGCATAAGACAAGTATTTGGATTTTTAAGTGAATTGTATCTTCCATGGTCCTATATTTCTCATGTCGATGGTTTTGGTTTATTTTGGTCGTCCTCAGTTGGAATCCGATGTTTTTGGTCAAGTTTGGGCTAAGCGAGCGAGAGTTGGAGCCCAAGAAAGGACCGAAAGATTTTTGAAGTTGGAAGTAAATTTGAGTATTTTCCTCTCAGCCTAAGTTTTTTAATGGCGTTGTTTGACCTGAGAGAGTGTCCAAGGTTCTGGAAAAGCATGCGGGCCCGAAACCCTCATCCTTTTGTGCCTCCAAGCTATGACTGTACTTTTACTTTCACAAATGAAAGTTCTTTTAGTAGTGGATGATGTAATGACCCTAGAGGTCATTTTGGAATTTTTTGTAAAATGACTATGTTACCATTCCATTTAGTTGCCCTGAGTCATTTCTGATTGGTACCGGGTGTTGGTTTTAGAAAATCTTATGAAAAGTTGAGTCTTTAGAAATTTTGAGATTTCATAAGCTTTAAGTGTTCAAAAGTGTTATTTGGGGTCAACAAGAGCTACAAGTCTTGGAACGAAATTCCATCAATTCCAGTTGCTCTAGAATGTGGATATTGGTCTGGAAGATTTTACGGAATCAGTTTTGGAGTTGTAATGAAGATTTGAGGAATTTTAGGTCATAGTTTGACTTTGGTCAGCTTTCAGAGTTTTGATGCTCGGAATAAAATTGCAATGACTCCGTTGGATTCGGAGGATGGTTTTTGCATTAGAATAAGTGTTGGTTAAATTTTTAGAGGTCCCGAGCCATTTGGTATTTTGAAGGCTTAAGTTGGTTTAGTTGCAACTTTTTGAGTTTCTGGTCAAAGAGACCTTAAATTCAAAGTCTGATGGTTCTATCAGCTCTGAATAGCCAAATTATGCTAGTTGCATTGTCGGCATGAGCATCGAGGCAATTGATACAATTTTGGACTAAAAATTCTGACAGTGCAGTTAGTTCTAAAATATTGAGTTTGATCTAGAATGACCCTTTGTTCACTTCCCGAGGCTTTTGGTCTAATCCCGAGGCCCATTGTGGAATTTGTCTTAAAATGACACTTGAGTGTGGGATCCATTTTTTATTAAAATAACCTCGTATGAGAATTTTGAATGCCTCATTGAGTCCGAAATATCAAATTTGATGGGGTAGCATAGCTCTTTTGAGCTCACGGGGTTCCAAACGAATTTTGAACACTCCGTCAGAGATTTTGGACGGTGCCAAAAAGAGGGTGCAGCAGTGCACTGATGGTGCAATTTAAAAACCCATTTTTTGTGTACTTTTTCAATTTCAAAACCCCAGCTCTAGAGCTCCAAATTGGGTGTTCAAAAGGCAAACTTGTGAGATTTTTCAAGGAGAACGCGTTGGAGAGCTCGAAAACTGATTTGGGGCATTCTATTGAGGTAAAATGTTGCTTTTAGATGCTTCACTGAGTATTTTCAAAGTGAAATCTTTAAGAACTTTGGGAATTAATTTTTTGGTCTATATAAATCCAATTTTGACGATTCAAAGGTCTAACTTCAAGAGAATTATGAGGGGAACGCTTTAATGAGATCTGGGACTGCATTAGATATTTCATTAGAGGTAAATTTGATTTTATGCTGCTGTCTTTTAGTATTTTCGAGTTGGTATTTTGATGAATTTTGGAGGTTTGCTTCTTGGTCTTTTTAGCTCCATTTTCAGTGTTTCTTTTAGCTAAATTATGGGATTTTCCACAAAAAACATTGTGGTATGATTAGTTTCGTCCGTTGAAGCGTCTATATTAAAAATTTCCCACCTTACTCAGCTCTCCCCTGACCCACCGCCGCCTTCATTGAGTTCTAACCTAGATCAGCTTTAATGGTACCTCCGACCACTGGCAAGCCTATCCAGGGGATTGGCCATTCATAAATCCCTCATAAAGTGTTATTTCTACCTGTAAATCATTGCTCTAATGCAGTTAGTATTAACCCTATTTTTGCCTATTGCACGTAACAGTTTGCCTATCAATAATATTGGAAGTAGCTCTTCATAAGAGTATTATGCCAATGTTCTTAGGGCCATTCCGGGTACTAAGGCTACCCCGATAGGGGTTGATCTAATTCCGCTGAAAAAAGTCTCATATTCAAATAGTGTTCCCAGAATTAGTTAGACTAAAGGAAAAGTGGATAGGATGAACATAATTGAGAATCTTCAATTCACAGTAGTTAGAAAATTTTCTTATGATTGGCCAGAATTAGAAGAACTAAGGATGTTTATTCTTAGACAATTCAATATCAAAGGAGAATGTAAGATAGGTCTGCTACGTAATAGGTATGTTCTAATAAGGCTTTATCAACAAGAAGATTTCATTTACATAATGTCAAAGAATATTTACTATTTATTGTCCAAGGATGGATACTCATATACCATGAGGACTCTTATTTATGATGCAAAGTTTAAGGTTGACGAAGAAACGACTCAGGCGATGGCTTGGATATCTTTCCCAAACCTCAAGCCAACCTTTTTTGTGAAGGAAGCATTGTTTTCCCTTGCTTCATCTGCGGGTAAGCCATTACATTTATACATGCCCACAATAAACAAGACTAGACTAAGTTGTGCAAGAATTAAGGTTCAGGTAAACCTATCCTTTGATTTCCCTAAATTTGTGGAAGTGGAGATTGTGAATGAAGAGAATGAGTCTAGGCTAGAACATGTAAAATTCTTTATGACATAATTCCTAAATATTGTAATCATTGTAAATTCCAGGGACATGCAAAAGAAGAGTGTAGGAGTGTCTATTCTGAGCTCACAAGAACCACTGAGGAGATCAAGGTGCAAACAAAGGAGAAAGAAGTACAAATTGAGGAACAAGAGGACATAAGAGATATCAAAGACATAGACATTCCTCAAAGAAGGAGAAGAATTTTGAGGAGATTCTGGCAGCCAACTAATAGGGTATTCAGCATGGAGAAATGACCAATTATAAGTGAACAAGCATTAACACCTGGTAAAGGAACAGATAGGGGCAATTCTTTTGCTGCTCTAGCTGATATATCTAATGAGAAGGAACAAATTCTTTCAATAGAGAAGAGTAACTACAGCAATATGATAAAGAAAGTATGGAAGATAGAGGATAATCGCAAGGTAATACAACTATTACAATGATGAAAATAGCAAACAGGAGACCATAAAAGAGTGGATCACTAAATCCTTTGGAAAGAATCAGAAGATGATCAGTGAGCAAAATGAAAGTATCCCCAATCAAGTGCAGAATCATCTGGAGATCACCAGCTTCTTAGGAGGAACAAAGAAGGACCAACGAGCCACCATACCTTCAAATGATGACAAAATAGAGGAAACAAATCAGGGTGATGAAGTTATTAATTGTGGATAGGATATCAATTAAATAGAAGAATCAGTAAGGGTGGAGAATGAACAGGGAAGGGAGTTAGTGACATATCAAGAGCAAAAAGTTGAGTTGAGAAATGCTACCTATCATGAACCTATTCAAGTGATGGACTGTGAGAGGGGAAGATGTCCTCCAAAAACTGTATTGCATCAGGCATTACAAAGTGATGATGGTAATATATGTGAGCTTGATAATGAGAATAATCAGCAAATAATGAGATCGTCAACAGATAATACCATTGCCAATGTTAAAACTAGTAAATCAGTACCTATGAAATTATTACATGCCATTGTGTCCCATAATATTCAGCTAAAAATAGAGAGGATGTTATCAATGAGAGAGTTATTAGTGCTGAATCTGTTGAGAGAACTATTGAAAATATTGAGGAAGAAGAATGTGGCCAGCTAGAGGTTAATATTTATAAAGATGCTAGGTTATCACCTCAAAATTATCTAAGGGGAACAAAGTGAAATGCAAGAAGATGTTTGAATCAAAGCCAACAAGGATCCAAGCCAGGAGGATAGGTAAAAATATTGTTAAATGATACAAGAGACATTATTTTAGAACATTAGATCTGTGAGAACTCAAAACGCATTTCATAGAGTTCAAATATTATATAGATATCACAAATTCTTTCATATTGCACTGATGGAATACATCAGTACAAAAGAAGGTTAGGTATGCATTATGTTAATTATAACTCCAATGGTAAAATTTGGGTGTTTATTAATGAACATATTCAGGTTGGTGTTGTTGCTAACACTGAGGAACAATTAACTTTGCAACTTACCTTAGAGAATGGTAATCAATTTCTGTATACAATGGTGTATGCTAAGTGTTCAACTTCTAAAATCTTGATATTATGGGATGATTTGTACTCAATAGACTATAATTATTCAATGCCCTGGATGGTTGGAGGTGACTTCAATATTATTGTGGGGGAAGAAGAAAAAATTTGAGGACATCCTGTATATCCACAAGAATATGAAGACTTTGCTTACTGTATTAATTCTTGTTACCTATTTGACTTATAGTTCTCTGATAGTCCTTTTACATTGTGGAATGGTAGCACAATGAGAAGTGCATTTTAAAAGGCTTGACGAGGTGATGGCTAATCAAGAATGTCAAAATTTACTTGGCAACTTGGATGTTCAATATTTAGCTAGAACAGGATCAGATCATGCTCCTCTCTTAGTATCCTGTGGAGGTGTTGTTCAGGATTTTATCAAACCATTTAGGTTTCTAAAATTCTGGACTGATTGTGATGACTTTTTTGAGGTAGTCAAGCAGAGTTGGAAATCTGATATGAATGAGGATGTGTTTGTGCAATGGAAGTTTAGAAAAAAGAAAACCAAATTAGCTTTAGCTAGGTGGAGCAAGGCTAAATTTGGGGACATTTTTAAACAACTTTATATTAGAGAGGAAATTGTTAGACTAAAGGAAGAATTATTTGAATTTTATCCTACTCCTATTAACAGGATGGTGCTTCAGCAAGCTCAGGCAGAATTCAATTTATACATGCACTATGAGGAAGAGTTCTGGAGGCAGAAAAGATGTATCAGGTGGTACATTGAATGGGACAAGAATATCAGATTTTTTCATTGTCTGGTTAAGGGGATAAGAAAGAGACTAGCTTTAACAAGAATCTAAAAGTCAGATAGTTTATGGGCTGAGGGAGATGAGGAAATAGCGGTTGAAGCATTGAGGTTTTCTCTGAGCAATTCACTGGGACAGAGTGTAATGAAAAGCTTAGTCTTTCACAACATATTCAGCCTCAGATTTCTGTAGATGACAATTCATTGATCAAAACATTGCCAAGTAAAGAGGAAATAAAATCTATTGTGTTTAAGTTGAATGGAGATAGTGCTTGTGGACCTGATGGGTTCACAGGTCTATTTTACCAGGTGTGTTGGCAGATAGTGGTCTCTGGTGTTATTAAGGTTGTGCAAGCTTTTTTTCAGGGTCACACTTTGTCAAAATCAATTATTCATACTAATTTGGTCTTATTTCCTAAATAAGATATCATTCAAACCTTTTCATACTTAAGACCAATTAGCCTGAGTAATTTCATCAACAAAGTTATCTCCATAATTATTCATGACAAATTGGAGAGGATCTTACCTAGGTTGATATCACAAAACGAATCTGGTTTTGTAAAAGCAAGGAATATTTATGAAAATATGTTGCTGGCTCAAGAAATTATCTATAATATTGAAAAGAGGGGAAATCCTGATAATGTTGTGATCAAGCTTGATGTGGCGAATGCTTATGATAGGGTTAATTAGTCTTTTCTAATAAGTGTTCTCTCTCATATGGGTTTTGATAAGACTGTCATTGATATGATATGGAGAATTATGGGTAACAATTGATATTCCATCCACATTAATGGTCAAGCTCATGGCTTCTTTCATTCTACTAGAGGTGTGAAGTAGGGGGATCCCCTATCTCTTACTTTATTTATACTGTCTACTGAATTGTTATTTAAAGCATTGAATCATCTCTTTTACCACAATGATTTCAAGTTTTTTGGATTACCAAAATGGAGTGACAATTTGACTCATTTGGCCTATGTTGATGATACTATTATTTTTGCAGCAGCAGATAGGAAGTCATTGTCTTTAGTTATGCAGGTTTTACAGGACTATGAAAAGCAATCTGAACAGAATATCATCAAGGACAAGAGTCACTTTTATATACATAGTAAGAATGCATATGACTCTATAAAAGTGGTTGAGAGCACTACTGGTTTTAGCAAAGGCAAGTTTCTTTTGTTTTATCTTGGATGTCCTATTGGGCATGCTAAAAAAGGAATACTAATTTCACAGAGTTAATTAAAAAGATCCAGAATAAGTTACAAATGTGGAAAGGTAGATTTCTTTCATTTGGAGGTAAGGCGGTGCTTATTAATCATGTGCTACAAAGTATGCCCATTTATCTACTTTCTGTAGTTGTTCTCCCTAAATGCATTATCCTTGATATTCATAGAATTTTGGCCAAGTTCTTATGGAATTTCAAGGAAGAAAGGAGAGCAAAACATTGGATCTCTTGGGATAATATTTGTCAACCCAATGAGGAAGGTGGTATTGGTTTTAGATCCCTTTTTGATATGTCTAAGGCTCTATTTGATAAATTATGGTGGAGTTTTAGGACTAGAAACTCTCTATGGCCCAATTTCCTATTGAAAAAATATTGCAAGAGATATGGACCTCAAACTATAGAATGGAAAGGGGCTTCTCAAGTTTAGAAGTTAATGTTGCAAGCTAGGGATATCATGGAACAAGAAATCTGGTGGGAACCAAAATGTGGTCATGCAATCCTATGGAATGACAATTGGACATAATTGGGTGCTCTATATTATTTACTTTCTATCAACCATGAAGTTGCTGATGAGTATGCTGAAGTAAATTACGTAATAAACACTGATGGATGAAACACGAGTAAGATGAATGAACTGTTGAATGATGAAGTCTGTGAACATGTAAATACTATATTAAGTATTGTTTATTTATCATAAGAAAGGGATAAACCATGGTGGATGCCAAATAGTAAAGGAAATTTCACAGTGAAAAGTGCTTGGGAAATCATGAGATAAAGGAAGGAGGTTCATTAGGGTATAATGAATGTTTGGGAAAAGGGGATTCCCTTCAAGATTTCTTTTTTACTATGGAGAGTGTGATTTAAAAGAATTCCCATTGGTGAAGTTCTAGTTAGAAGTAGAATTGCTGAAACAGTGGACTGTATTTGTTGTGATCAGTCAGTTCCTGAAACCTTTGACCATTTTTTTGTAGCATGTCCAGATGCCAATTTCTTATGGTTAAACTTATTAGGGTAGCAGAAATTCAAGGTCCTTTCATACAGTTGAACCAAGTAGTGGATAAATGGTGGATTGCTAAGTGTGTACCTAAATTGAAGCCTTTGTTCGAAGCAATACCAATCTTTATTATATGGCAGATCTAGAAAAGGAGGAATGTAATGAGACATGAGGGGAAAATATCAAGGATTGCTATGATTAGAGAGATCCATATGAATATCTATTTAATGTCCAGAGGTAGATATCCTTGGTTACATAATATCCCTAGTACTTGGCCTCTGATTGTAGAGTTTTTTGAAGACTATACTCCCATTATTTCCTGCAGAGTGGTGAGGTGGTCTTGTCCTTCTACGGGAGTATTTAAGTGCAATTCTGATGAATCTAGCAGAGAGTATCTAAATTTGAGTTCTAAGGCATTTTGTATAAGGGATGGCAATGGATATTTGATTTATGCAATGGCTGAAAGTATGAATCCCTACAATGCTTTAGAAGCAGAAGTAAAAGCCTTTAAGGAGGGTTTACAGTATTGTGTGCAGAACAATTTAGTTCCTCTGGCAATGAAAACAGATTCCCTGATTTTAAAAAACATCATTGAAGAAAGATAGGAGATGCCATGGAGTATTTCAGTAGATATAAGGTGCATAAAGAAGGAAAAGAAGGATAGACAAGTGGTGGTGAGATATATCTTCAAAGAAGGGAACACCTTAGCAGATTTTTTAACTAACTATGTTTTTAGTTTTGCAGGTATACATCATATTCAGTTTCTTTCTATGAATGATCTCCTATCCCAAGCTAAATCAATCCTACAAAGTGATAGACAAGGCATAGCAAACCTTCGGACTAGGAAATATCAAAATTTCAAAGTTCAACATTCATTAATACAGAACCATAGCATAAATTGGTAGCAAGGATAATACATAACAGTAATAGGAGGATCACAGTTCAAGCAGTCGAAGACTTCAGAGGTTATGAGCTACAAAATAAAAAATCATGCATGATCATTTGCTTGTGTTGTAATTTCAAGCTCGCTAAATAGTCTTACCTAACGAATCGTGAGATCGATGTAGTGGTATTAGCTTCCCAGAGCTCAACCTGCATGAAGGAGGGATTTATAGGTAAAGCGGAATATATGACTCATGCTCCTTTAGGTTCTTTAAATTGATTCCATTGATACAGAGCCAATTCCAATAGCTTATCAAAGAAAGAATTCTAGAACTAGTGGTAGGTGGTCCCCGAATCGACCAACTGGCGCAGCAGTACGCGACAGAGATCCAAATTTACTCCTTCCTGGTTGAAAGGAATTCAGATTCATTGTTATTAGATCTAATGTTAAGCTATACCTCATTGGATTTGGTAAAAATGTATGGTGAGTTGAAGAAATCTTCATTGAGTTGGATTCATGGCGTTCGTGAGAATTTAAATGCGCAGGTGGATATCGCTCAAGCTCAGCTGCTTTTTATTTTCACTAATTTTATGGGATGAAACCGTCGGCGTCCTTGCTCGGAGCTGATGGAGCTGATGGAGCTGATGTTGAAGATGACCACCGGTGCAGCTAGACTTATAGCTTCGTGGTTGTTTCCTATTAAATTTTTATCTTGTTAAAATTTTGAATTGGGGTACTTTGGGCTTGGGTCACTTTTGGACCCAAGTTTTCTTATTTTTCATCTTATTGATTAATAAATGGGCTTGACCCATCTTTAGATTAAAAAAAATAAACTACGTTCCTATGGTACTGCCCTCCTTGAATTATTCTTTAATGGTAAAATTATGCATGGACTGATTTTCGTACTTCTCAAGCGTCGAATTGTGCTATAAGTTGGAAGACAAATTCTCTAAGCTCAAATGTATCTTCTTACAGAGTCGAATTTGGGATTTTTGATGCGGGTCCCACAATCCCATTTTAGACTTGGGTCCATCTCCGAAAAATATAAAATTGGTGTCAAAATATCTGTATTGACGAGGTGATTACAATTTTGTTAGCGTGGAAGTGATTGGAGGTGATTTGGAGGATGAGAGCATTATTTTGGTGGATTTAGAGCGCATGTTCGGCTTCGAGGTAGGCTACGGTCTCACCCTTTGACTAAGTTCTATTAGATATCCTTTAGTATGTATTGCATGTGATTAAGGTTGGTATTGGCCGGGTTTAGGGTCTCCCTCCTTTCTATTCCATTTTTTTTACTCCGGTGGGATCTTAGACTAGCATAGTCTCTTAAGATTCTTATTTTAGGCTTGTATTTTGGTTGCATTATGGTTGGGTGAGATTATTCTTCTTAGGATTGGTACTGATGGCCTTAGGCTAGGTTTGAGCCTTAGATGATTTAGTTTGTGTTCCAGTGCCTTTGTAGCTAGGCGTATCTTCCAGTAGGGGCTTGCGATGGCTGGTGTGACTTAGTTCTAGTGTTAGAGATCTCTGTGGCTTGTCGTAGCTTTAAGTTTGTCTTAGTTGTGCTCGTTGGGAGCTGAGAAGGCATATTTTAGGGTAAGGCATCAATTCTAGAGATATTTCTCCCCTTGTTTGATTTTTAGCCATGTCTCAATTGTTCACACTTGTTCAGCAGAAGGCTTAGGATGCCTTTATATTTATTATTGATTGGGTCCAAGGCCATGCTCGAGGAGAGATTGGATCCCAGGTTAGTCCTTTCTTTCCCTGACTATGTGGTTTAGCTCGATTTTACGGTTTGTATTATGTTTCATGTTTGGATGCTGGTGATGGCATGCTTATATTGATTGAGCATATTTACTCGTTTTGTGGTACAATTCGGGTATTTCACTAGATTTTTACAACTGATTTTGAGAAGGCTTTCTCACCCTTTTACTACTTTTAAACTAGTTTTTAAAGGGAATCGTACCACATGGACTACTTTGATAAAATGATTTGAGATTTATGAGGCATCGAGGACGTACTCTGTTTTACACTGACAGTTCAGAGGCATAGAGGATGCGCTCAATTTCTATTAATATCCGGCGCGACATCACCCCTTTTATACTATGGCTTCATCTAGGGTGCCTTTAGCCTGTACTTAATTATTCGGCGGTGGCGCCCTTTTCTACATCGGCTTGGCCACTCACTCTCCAGTACCACTACGGGGATACTAAATGTCTATGTAAGACCTGGTTTGGGCGCAGACACTGTATACGGACTTCTCGTGTCCCCTATGGGTCCTTTCGGCCATTGCACCATGAAATTGGATGAGGGAGTCGCATGGTCCCACCTGGCAGGCTGAGGGTCGGGGTGGGTCTATACACTTGTCGTCGTTGTTGATTGCTGAGAGCCACCGATGATGTTACTGGTTTTTACTACAAACTTGCATTCATTAGCATCGCTTATCACCAGTATATTTGTTTGTTGTTTGGTCCCTCGATTTATAAGGGCTGGGGGTATGTTTTTCATTGTTTGTACCTTCCGGGGGTATGGGCGTCCGATTGGTTATTGTCTGATTATAATTGTTTTTACCTCTTGTCGTACTTGTAGTCGGGTTGTACGGTGTCTTAGTCTGGGTTATAATTGTTGATGTTTCTTGTTGGACTCAGTTGGTTTGGTCCTTAGGTGGTATGTGAATAGTTGTGGTAGACAGTGCTTCCGTTCTTGATTAGTTGGTTCCTTAAGTGCCTGTTGACACCCAATTTTGACCTGCCATAATGCAAATTAGTTATCGAGTTTCTTCAATTTTCAAACAATTTGAAATAATTAGTTTTTTTAAAAAAATCAAAAATTTTTTTTGCAAGTTATCTTTATGTAATTTGTCATTTTTAAATTTTTGTTTGAATGATATATATATTTCTATTTAATTATTTATATAATTATTAGGTTTTATAAATATTCAAAAATGATCGCAAAAAGATTTAATTATTTCGTAAATTAGTAGTTGATATTTTCAAATTAATTAGATTATAGTTAGGTTAATTAATTATTTTTTTTAGAATTAAGAAGCTTGTTAATCGATTAGTGTTAATTCATCTTATTTAAAATTTAGCCAGATTTCCTAATTAATTTCAAATTTGATTAATTGCTTAACCTATTTGGCTAAATTTACAATCCTTGTCCATCTTTTTGATGCAAATCTAGTTATTTTATGATTCTATCCTAATTATATTTTAGTTAAAATTGACACTTTCTGCTAAGCCTCACTATCACCCCAATTCAATACCATATAATACCCCTTTAGCCCAACCCATTTCCTACTAACATATACACTATCCAGTCCTTTCCTTTCGAGCAACAGACCCCAATTTCCCATTTCTCTCACAATACAATATATGCCTAGTACATACGCACACATATCACCGACACGCGCGCTCCTTTTTCCCGTTCTCTCTTTCCCTCAGACTCACGTGCAGCAAGCTCCAAACTAAAAGCTCTAATCATCCCCATTTTTCTGCGACGATCCCCCAAAATTCGGCGAAATTTGTGTTCATCCGTCTCCCTCAAGTCAATTTGGGAGCAGGTATCTCCACCCTTTTAGCAACTTTTTTCTCCTATTTTTTTTCAAATAAGATCTTAGAGAAATTTCTCTCCTCGCAAATGTGTCTTTTTGAAATTCAACTAATTTTTTTGGGCTATAAATAGCACACTTGTTTTCATGGGGAGAGGGGGCAACTAGTAGAGAGCTTGGAGAAAATTGGAGTCTTTCATTCACTAATTTCTCTATTTATGTTTTCTCTGATTTTCGATAATCATTCTGCTATTATAATATCTTTTTAATCACTAGCACTCGAAATCAGTGTGAGAATCGATCTGCTCAACTCATCGTTTTAAGTTCGCTGCCTAGAATCAGGTAATTTTCTTGTCTCATTTCCTTTAATCCTATTTCTTTCCTTTAGAATTATGTTTGGTGTTAGCTGTTTGTAGATGATTAGTTTAGGGATTATCTTTCTCGTCTTAGTATATTTCTTATACTTTAAATATTTTCAGTAGCTTAATTGTTCTGTTTCAGTCGATTATGAGTTCTTTATGTTGTTCTTATGGCTATTACGAAAAATATTAAGTATCTTGATTTGTGCTCTCTTTGTGTTTCATTCACTGATTTTGATAACCTCAGCAAGTTGTCCATGACTTCGTTTAGCTTGAGCTCTTGTCATGTTTATCTTACTCTCTAGTGCTTCATGTTTTCTTTACTGGCATACTTTTCTGCTAGTTATTTTTAGCATTTAGACGCAATCCGAACTCGTCTTTCTTAAGTTTAAACGTCTGATATTAGTCGCAGGTAGTTTGTTGGTTCAAATTGATGGTTTCTATTGTATTTTGCATTAAGCATGAGTTGTACTTATATGCATTTTTGGTTGGCATTGTTCTGTCCGAAATTTTGAGTACTGTTTAATATGAACATGGCCACTTCTAAAGATTATTTTCTTGTTGTCCCAGTCCCTTTCTCACCGCCATTTGAGCTGTTGAAAGTCAATTAACCTATCTTAGCTAGTTGATTAGTTCTCTCCATTTTCAACATGTGTGAGTCAAATTTGCAAAAGAATGAAGTTTTGTTACCATGAGCTTGTTTCTTAACATAAGTACATTTATATTTTTATGACTGAATCCTTGTTTGTGATGTTGTAATTAGCTGTAATGGGTGTTTGCTTAGTTAATCCTGAGATATTGTGGGTTTGGTTAATATTTTGGTGTGGGAATGATTAATATATTAAATCTTTGCATTTTTGAATGAAATTTTCTTAATCTAGTATTTTGGATGATTTATTCATTCACGTGTTTGTGTGAAATGGATAAAAGTCAAAAACATGCTGCTTTGAATTGATCATATACTTGTTGACAAATTTTTTGGACTTATGTACTGATTAAGATAACTCATTGTGACAAATTTTTTCTACTGCATGTGACTACTCCGTCATGTTCGAGTTTATCTTGTTGCTTAAGTTTATCTGGTTGCTTCTTTATTAAATTTAGGGAATAAAACTCCCTGTTCAATACTTCTATGTTTTTTTCTTTAATTGAAGTGAGAATGTGAAACTTGCAGTTGTCCCATTAAATTACTTTATATTTGTTTGGGTCTTATTTATTTGATCTCATTTTTCTTTTCTGTCCAACATTAGCTTTTCACGTTTAGTAGCAAAAGTGGTTTATTCTTAAGTCTTAATAAATAAAAAAAATCAACCTTCTGTTTATTACATTGGTTCATTTATTTCAATATGAAATTATATTCTTTTTTTATGTGGATTTTGCCTGCTTCACAGCAAGACATTCGAATTTGTGGGTATTAATACCCTGTTCACTGCCTTCGATGACTAATCTGTCTCTCTTCCTTCCTTTAATAGATTCAGTCAGCTTAATGTCTGTATGAATTAATTCGGAAGTTTGCTGTTTGTAATTTGTTTTTATTTTTTATTTTATTTTAGTTGTAGATCAGTTCATAATTATTTTAGAACTGCTCTAATGGAGCCTCTGTTCACCTCTAAGACTTATTGGTTTTATAGTTGGTCTCCAAAGTTTGAATTATGTTATTTGAAATTTGATGCTTGAAAGAGTTTATTTATTTTTTTGATAAAGATGAATTCATTGGATCGTATCTTTTGGTTTTTTCATGCATACATGACTTTGTTCACTGTAACCTATCTTTGCTAGAGTAAATGAATATTTTCCTTGATTTATTGAAAAAGACTTTTCTTTTACTTTGCTAACTTTGTTTATTTCTTTTGCTTTCTTTATCCGTTTGGACTCAAATTCCCTTCTTTGCATTTTCGAATGGGCCAGGAAGCTAATATAGGTGGGTTAAAACCCATGAGCAGTCGGATCACAGTAGTAGCCTAAAGGGCTGGAAATTGAAATTTTTGGATTTAAGAATCCAACTTGATCGTTGCAGCAGCAAGAGATGTTTTGGGCCAAAGGTCTGAAATTATTTGAGCAGAGGCAAACTTGAGACTGCCCACTTTTATTCTGCACTTAATTATTTTCTTATATTATTAGTTCATGATATTTGTTGCCAATTCTAACATCCATTTTTTTTTTACTTAGATGAATCCTCAACGTTTTGGGTTTTCAATGGTTATTTTCACTATCTTATTTGCTCATGTTATTTATATATTCGGTAAGTTTTTTTTTTTAAAAAAACTAACTTAGTTTGTCTTTTAGACAAACTTAGGACTTTGTAAGAATGACTTAAGGATCGCCTATATCCTTTCATAGTTATTGAACAAGGTGTTGGGTTATGGTCCATGTTCCAGCCAAAGGCCCATGATCTAATTCTATTTGTAAAAGAATTGAAATAATTCTCATAATTTGGTTCCCAATTCTTTTTGGAAAAGGATTGAAATTAAAATCCTGTTTGGAGTTGGTTTTGGCTTTAGAAAAAAATACCACTCTATAAATAGGATGATTTGAGAGAATTATGCAATTGCTCATTGGTAGCGTCTTTGAGAGACATTAGGCACATAAGAGAGGTTTTTGAGAGAGCTTTCAACAAGAGAGAAGAGAGAAGAAAATAGTATTTTTCGCGGCAGTTTTACTTCTCCAACCAGCAACCTTCAAATTGCGTAATCCGATTCATTAACTGTTGGATCGGGCTAAAATTTTTATTGAGTGTTCCTAACATCTTAGTGTTTGCTTTGAACAGTGAAGATCAGATTTCGAGGTCAACAACATCCCAGTTTAGGTCCCCAACAGTAGCTCTATTTTTGATGGTTTTCTTCCTATTACTTTTGTTGGTGTAATTATTGTTTCTCCTTGCTTGGCATTTGTTGTGTAGCCATTTAGGAAAATATTTGTAACCCTCTTATTGTTATAGTGGAGGATCTCAAAGATCCAGTGGTTGTTACCTTCAATTTGAAGGGTTTTTCCACGTTAAATTTGGCGTTATTTATTTTCTCTGTTTTCGGATCTGTGTCATTCCGTCATAACAAGTAAAATCAGAGCCTTAGTTGTCTATCAAGAATTTTTTGATAGGGGGAATATGAGCAAGATGGTGTGTTTAAATGAGAGTAACTACAACATATAGAAGAGCAAGATGGAATATTTACTGTTCGTGAAAAAGATGCATCTTCTCATTTTCGCTGCTCATAAATCCAAGAATGTGACAGATGAAAATTGGGATTTTGAACACCAAAAAGTATGCGGATATATAAGGCAATGGGTTGAAGATAATATGCGCAACCATATTGTGAATGAGACACATGCTAGAATATTGTGGAAAAAGTTGGAGATGTTTTACGCTTCAAAAACTGGCAGTAACAAGTTATTTTTGTTAAAGCAATTGATGATCTTTAAATACAAGGAGGGCAGTCCTATTCTTGATCACATAAATAATTTTTGAGGTGTTCATAATCAGCTGTCAGGAATGTGTGTCAATTTTGATGATGAAATACAAGGACTTTGGCTTCTTAATACTCTATCAGATTCTTGGAAAACTCTTCGAGTTTCTTTAACAAATTCTACTTCAAATGGTAAGGTTATTATGGAATATATAAAAAATGGTGTGTTTAATGAAGAAGTCAGAAGAAGATCTCAAGGCATATCCTCACATTCAGACGTTCTCTTTACAGAAGATCGAGGGAGAGGTAAAACAAAAAGTTCGAGAAGTAGAGGTAAAAGTAGAAGTAAGTCAAGATCAAAGTATAAAAATGTTTCATGTCATCATTGTAGAAAGAAAGGACATATTAAAAGATTTTTCAATAAGTTGAAGCAAGACCTTAGAGAAGGATAGAAAGAAGAAAATAATGGAGACAATGTTGTTGCTGTTGTCCGAGATGACCTTCTCTTTGCTTGTGCTAAAAAGTTCATCAATTTTGTATCTCAAGATATAAGTTGGATAGTAGATTCTGGAGCTACATTGCATGTCACACTGAGGAAAGACTTCTTTTCATGTTATACTGCTGTTAATTCTGGCGTGTTAAAGATGGGTAATGTTGGTGAGGTTAAGGTGCTTGGTGTTGGCACGATTTGTTTGAAGATCAATCTTGGTATAATACTAGTCCTTCAGAATATCAAGCACGCTCCAGACATTCCTTTGAATTTGATCTTTGTAGGACAACTAGATGATGATGGATACTATAGTGACTTGTTCAATGGTCAATGGAAGCTCACCAAAGGCTCATTGATTATAGCTCGAGGAAGAAAACATTCAAATTTATACGTGACACAATGATCAATTCTTGGGGACTCTATAAAGTTGGAAGGAAGTGAGACTTTGTTAGAATTGTGGCACAAGAGACTCAGTCATATGAGCGAGAGGGGGATCACATGTTTGGCTAAGAAGAATTTATTTGCTGATGTGAAACAAGCAAAGGTGAAAAGATGTGTCCATTGCTTAGCTGGAAAACATAAAAGAGTTTCTTTTCACAATCATCCTCCTTCAAGAAAGTCTGAACTACTGGAACTAGTACACTCTGACTTGTGTGATCCTTTTAAAGTGAAGTCAAAAGGTGGTGCACTTTACTTTGCAACTTTCATTGATGATCATTCTCGCAAGTTGTGAGTATATCTTTTAAAATTCAAAGATCAAGTACTTAATGTGTTTAAGGAGTTTCAAGCCTTATCTGGGAGACAAACTGAAAAGAAATTAAAATATATTCGCACTGACAATGGTGGCAACTATATTGGTCCTTTTGATAACTACTGCAAAGTGCAAGGAATTCGTCATCAGAAGACTTCTCCCAAGACGCCTCAATTGAATGGCTTGGCAGAAAGGATGAATAGAACATAGATGCGTACTTTCAGAGGCTAAACTTCCAAATTCCTTTTGGGCAGAAGCACTTAACATTGTTTCTTATGTTATCAATTTGTCTCCTACTGTTGCTTTGGATGGTGATATTCTAAATAGAGTTTGGTTTGCAAAGGATGTCTCTTATGATCATTTGAAAGTCTTTGGGTGTAAATCTTGTGTGCATGTTCCAAAAGATGAGAGATCAAAACTGGATGTTAAAACTAAGCAGTGCATCTTCATTGGTTATGGTAAAGATGAGTTTGGATATTGCTTTTATGACCCAATTGATAAGAAGCTTATCAGAAGTCGCGATGGTGTGTTCTTTGAAGACCAAACAATTGAAGATATTAACAAGGCTGAGAAAATAGATTCTCAGATTGATGAGAGCTTGATTGATATTGATCCAGTTCCTAGTACTGACGCATCTTTTGCACATGAAGAAATCCAAGATACTAATGTCGATGGGGATTAAGATCAGAATGATCATTAGAGTGTAAAACTTGGATATGCTCCTAGTAATGATGTTATGGTTGATCATCCACCAACTCATGTTCAAATGACTACTCCAGATGCTCCAGAAATCTCTTGTAGAAGATCTACTAGGGAGAAGCTAAAGTCAACACGTTATTCTCCTAATGAGTATATACTTTTGACTAACATGGGAGAACCTGAATATTATGATGAAGAAATACTAGATAATCATAGATATAAGTGAATAGAAGCCATGGAAGATGAGATGAAGTCACTTCATAAGAATGACACATATGAGCTAGTGAAGTTACCGAAAGGTAAGAAAGCTTTAACAAATAAATGGATCTTCAGAGTAAAGCAAGAACAACATACATCTGCACCTAGATATAAAGCGAGGTTAGTTGTCAAAGGTTTTGGCTAGAGAAAGGGAGTTGACTTTCATGAAATTCTCTCTCCTGTTGTAAAAATGTCTTCTATTCGCATAGTTCTAGGCTTAGCCGCAAGTCTAGATTTAGAGGTTGAGAAGATGAATGTCAAGACTTTTTTTCTTCATGATGATTTAGAAGAAGAAATTTACATGGAGCAGCCTGAAGGTTTCGTGGTTAAAGGAAAAGAAAACTATGTCTGCAAATTTAGAAAGAGCTTGTACGGCTTGAAACAAGCTCCAAGGCAATGGTACTTAAAGTTTGAATCTGTCATAAAAAATCAAGGATACAAGAAAACTTCTTCAGATCATTATGTATTCTCTCAAAAGTTCTCTGATGATGATTTTATTATCTTACTACTTTATGTGGATGATGTGTTGATTGTTGGCAGAAATAAATCTATAATTGTAGTCCTTAAGAAAGAGTTAAGCAAATCATTTACAATTAAGGACTTGGCGCCAATAAAGAAAATTTTAGGCATCAAATTCATCGAGACAAAAATAAGGAGTTATCATTATCCCAAAAATAGTACATTGAGAAGGTACTCAAGAGATTCAATATGACAGAAGCAAAAGTAGTTAGTACTCCTTTTGCTAAACACTTTAAGTTGAGTACGATCCAGAGTCCATCTACTAATGAAGAGAAGAAGGAGATGCTATGTATTCCATACTCTTCTGTAGTTGGTAGTTTGATGTATGATATGGTTTGCACTAGACCAGATATTGCACATGTTGTTGGTACTGTTAGAAAATTTCTTTCTAATCCTGAAAAACAACACTGGAATGCAGTGAAATGGATACTAAGATATTTGAAAGGCACTTCAGATATGTAGTTGTGCTTTGGTAGTGGCAAGTCTGAACTTGTATGCTACACAGACTCTGATTTGGGAGGCAATCTTGACAATTCAAAATCCACTTCCAGTTATTTGATCACTTTTGCAGGGGGGATTATTTCCTGACAATCTAGACTACATAAGTACATAGCTCTATCCAACACAGAAGACGGATATATTGCTATCACTGAAGGTTCCAAAGAATTACTTTGGATGAAGGAATTTATGAAAGATCTTGAATTTGAGCAGTCAAGGTTTGTCTTATTCTATGATAATTAGAGTGTTATTTATCTCACCAAGCACTCCACCTTTCATTCTAAGTCCAGGCATATTAGTAAAAGGTATCATTGGATTGGAATGACCGTGGAAGAGAAATTATTTGAGGTTGAGAAGATACACACCGATGACAATCCTTCAGATATTCTTAAAAAAGTGGTGATCACAGAAAAATAATAGCTTTGTAGAACAACGGCAGGCATGAAGCCTGTTAAGAGTTCCTCCACTTGAAGTCCATTTGGCCCTTTGGCTGGAGGGGGAGTTTGTTGGGCTATGGTTCATGTTCCAGCCAAAGGCCCATGGACTAATCCTATTAGCAAAAGGATTGAAATAATTCTCCTAATTTAGTTCCAAATTTTATTTGAAAAAGGATTGGAATTATAATCCTATTTAGAGTTGGTTTTGGCTTTAGTAAAAAATAACTCTCTATAAATAGGATGATTTGAGAGAATTATGCAATTGCTCATTGGTAGTGTCGTTGAGAGACATTAGGCACATAAGAGAGGTTTTTGATAGAGCTTTCAACAAGAGCAAACAAAGAAGAAATTGGTATTTTCTGCAGCAGTTTTACTGCTTCAATCAGCAACCTTCAAATTGCGTTTACCGATTCATTAACCGTTGGATCAGGCTGAAATTTTTACTGAGTGTTTTTAACATCTTAGTGTTTGATTTGAATAGTAAAGATCGTATTTTGATGTCAGCAACATCCCAGTTTAGGTCCCGAACAATAACTTTATTTTGAGTGGTTTTCTTTCTATTACTTTTGTTGGTGTAGCTATTACTTCTTCTTTCTTGGCAATTGTTGTGTAGCCATTTAGGAGAATATTTGTAACCATCTTATTGTTATAGTAGATCAATTCAGATTTCAAAGATTCCGTGGTTGTTACCTTCGATTTGAAGGGTTTTTCCACGTTAAATTTGGTGTTATTTATTTTCTTTATTTTCGGGTTTGCGTCCTTCCGTCATAATACAAGGTTCTTTTAATCCCCTTTTGTGTCTTTGAACTAATCGTTTAGTTTAAAAACTTGACCATGGATAAAATTGTTAACTTAAAATTATTTTAAGAATTTACAAGTAACAAAAGATTTTTAGTCATTTCTAATAAATATTTTTACAAGTAATTTAATTGCCAAACTTTTTAATCCACCGGTCAACCACATATTAGAGGGTTCTTTAAGGTGCGTAAAACATTTCTTAGAGGATTGCTTGAACCCTTACCCACCTTTGATTTCTTTTCAAAATTCTTTTTTTAAATGGTTTCTTAATTTTTTTAAAATTAAGTGGCGACTCTAAATTCCTATTTTTTCTAAAACAATTACTTAAATGAGAATTTTTTGCCAAGTTATGAAAAGATTTTAAATTTTAGTTTTCAAAATTGAATCGTAACAGTGCCTTCTTGCTATAAATAACTTGAGGCTTGCGCGTGCATGTGCATTTTTTGACTCTGTCTCCTATGTTTATATATATCCTACCTCTGTACTCTCATTTCCTGCTTTACCTTGTGTTTGATCTTAATTGCTTACTTGTGCTATATTTACCTGATTACTTGTGATTTATACTAGCTTTATCTGTGGAGCTCAGTCGGCCTATGGCTACTGAGTACCATTCTTTTGGTACTCATATTAAACTTCTGCCCCTGCAGATCATAATACGAGTTATCGCCGTTGATTGGATTGGTGCGGAGTTGCTTGATTTGGAGATTTGGCTAACTTCTAGCGTTCAGAGTTGCAAATTTCCATCTATGTTGGAATAGAACTAGTCTTTACTTGCTTTCAAAGACTGTTTGTACTCTTATTATACTTGTAAAGGCCTTGTATTCGTATTTGTTTTAGATGCTCGATTACTGACTAATGTCAGGTCTTGTGGTGGTTTCTTGTGTTGTTTCAATTGTTCTCTCTCTTCTCATTATTACTTACCTTTAACTTTATTTATTCATCTTCCGCTTGATAGCATGTTGCCTCTAGTTCCGGGCAAAGGATTAAGGGTTAAGCTTACCTGGTGGTGGGTATTAACAGGTGTCATCACGGTTTAAGAAATTGGATCGTGACAGAAATACATGCCATAGTCATAATTATCTCCTTAGATACCTTGAATTTTGAATCATATATTAGGATACACATTAAATACGAATACACACTCTTACAATTAATAGAAAATGCCCCTTTCGAAATCATGTTAACATAGTCCTGATGTTTAGTTAGTCTAATTAGAATATGGTTACTACGTAGCAATTCAATTTGGAAATCACCTTTTAACTTACATTGTTGAGAGATAATCCGTCTCAATTCTTCCAGCTTCGTCCATTCATATGAAAAATTTTCAAGTACTGCAAATTGAAGTTTCTCAATACAGGTCATCTTAATCACCTCTTGTTCAGTCCAATTGACTTGTGGGACTCCTTCCACATAAGTAACTTCTTTCAATAAAGATTTATTCTCAATACTTTTGGTATCAATATTAACATTCAATAAATCTACAAAGAGTTTTATCTTGGGCAAATTAGGAATTGCAACTTGTATATTTGGTGGATGGGTTGAAGGAAGAATAGGAAATTCACAAGTTGAAAGTTGAAGTTGGTTGTTACCTGGCATACCATAGCTTAGGTTTGGCCGTTCATCTAAGGAGAGAGAAGAGAGAAAAAATGAGCACTCTCACTTGTTTTCCTACTTTGATTAAAGAAGTTTATTTTAAAATTTATTTAAAACTGATTTTGTAGAAAAATATTTTGTACAATCAAACATGCGAAAATTAAAAAATATTTTCTGAAAAATATTCTCCCAAACCAAACACACTCTTAGAAGACATATAAAGGTTAGACCAGTAACTCTATCTCAGAAGAATGTTTTTCTCCCTACCAAACAGTTGTTAACCAATCTGTATTTGAAAACTACTTAAAACAAAACCTTTTGTGGAACAAAAACTTTTGTAAGACAAAACTTTTGAAGAACAAAACTCTTTCAGAAATAATAAACAACAAAGTTTCTAGCAATTTTTCAAAGTCAGAAATTAAAACTAGTAATAAAAATGGGATTTGTAAGAAAAATAGAAACAATATTAACAAGAAGAAATTTGAGCTCACTGAATGCACATTGTGTCCTTAAGAAAATTATTCTCCTCAAATACCCTAAGTTAATGGAATGTATCATCCTATGATAGAATGATATTATTCACCGGTGATCAGTACCTAGAACCACGCTGTCAGAGAACTACTTAACAACAGTAAAGTACACTTAGAATACTAGATTTTGTGGTAGAAGAAGAAGTCCAAAAATTTGTTATATAAAATTGAGAAGAAAATCCTCTATTTATTGACAACAAAGAGTAGTGAAAACATATGCTTATTGTGCCTTATCGGAAAGGTCACAACACTTTGGAAAAGTTACAATCCTTCGCAACAGTCACAATCTTTCAGAATAGTCGCAACTCTTCAAAAAAGTCACAATATTTCAGAAAAGTCACAATTCTTCATAAGAGTCACACCTCTTCATTTCCAATGCACACCTTTTAAAATCCAACAATCCCTCGCATGAATGGGGAATAACTCTAAGAAAAACGAAACGGACAAAGTGTGTATTTTACAAGCAAGGACTAATTGCATCTTGACAACTAGGATTTTCTTTGAACTTTCCGTAGTGAACATATGTCAGATATACTTTGTCAATTGGTAGATTTGATATCTTTGAACCGTTGAGAATTGGTGTATACCTAGACAAACATAAGTCACACAATTAACCTTTACTATCTATGGTTCTTACGATTGTGTTCATTTTAGACATGAACACCTCCTGGTTTTATGAGTATATATTGAATGGGCTTTTGCAATCATTTCTCTTTGAAGCAATTTACACTTCACACCCACATATGTGATTTCAGACTGTGTTATTGCATAGATACACTATTTGATTAAATCTGTCAAACTAAGAAACCATTAAAAAAACTTTAAGCTTTATTAACTCGTTAAAAAGACTTAATATTTTATCCTTGTTCTTAAACATTGTCTTCATCATGAGAAAGGTTTGGGTTGTTTGACAATGTCGAACCGTCATTCATAACTTGATTTGATCTTCTTGAACCTAGCTCTTGGGTTCTGCAGTCTGCTAGATAGAGTTACCGTCATGATGACTTGTCCTAAGCCTTAAACCATTCCCTTAGATGATCTTTCAACTACCTCTCTAGCTACGCCTTTTGTAAGTAGATCCGACATATTATCTCTAGACTTTATATAGTCAATAGTGATAACTCCATAGAGTAGTTGTCTCACGGTATTGTATCTTCATCATATGTGACGAGATTTTCTGTTATACATAACATTTTTCCCTACCTATTGTTGCTTGACTGTCACAATATATGCATATAGGTCCCACAAGTTTGGACCAGAATGAAATGTTTTCTAAAAAATTTCGGAGCCATTCAGTTTCTTCACCAGGCTTATCTAAAGCAATGAATTCAGATTTCATTGTAGAGTGAGCGATACATGTTTGTTTGGATGATTTACAAGATATTTCTCCTCCACCAAAGGTCAAAACATACCCACTTGTGGATTTTACTTTATTTGAATCGATGATCCAATTTTCATTACTATATCCCTGAATTATAGCAGGATATTTGTTATAAGGCAAAGCATAGTTTTGTGTATGTTTTAGATATAAAAAAACTTGTATCATTGTCATTCAGTAAGTTTGGTTGGGAGTAATTGTGTATAGACTCAATTTTCTAATAGCACATGCTATATCTAGTCGTGTACAATTCATAATATATATCAAACTTTTCAACACTCTTTCATAAATGCAAAGCTTACATTAATTGGAGTCTTGGCGACATTGAAATCCAAATACTTAGTACTCTTTCAATATAATGAGACTGTGATAATGCTAGACCTTAAGAAATTTTGTTGAATTCTAATTCCTAAAATCAAATCAGCAACTCCTAAGTCATTCGTACCAAATTTTCTAAGCAGCATGCGCTTAGTAGCATTAATATCGTTGATATCTTTACTCATTATTAACATGTCATCAACATATAAATAAACAATGGCCTTATGATTTGGAGTGTTTTTAATGTAGAAACATTTAACTCACTCGTTGATCTTAAATTCGTTTGCCAATGTTATTTGGTCAAATTTAGCATGCCATTATTTGGGTGCTTGTTTGAGTCTATAAAGTGAATTAACAAGTTTGCATACTTTTCTTTCTTTACCAGGAACCATAAAGTCCTCAAGTTGCTTCATGTAAATTTATTCCTACAACTCTCCATTTAAGAAGGTTGTCTTAACATCCATTTGATGAATTTGAAGATCATGTACAACCGCTAGTGCCACTCACACCTGACTAGATGTTATTCTTATTACTAGCGAGTACGTTTCAAAGTAATCGAGACCTTTTTTTTGTCTATAACCTTTGACCACAAATCTAACCTTATATTTGTCATTAGTGCCACTAGCTTTCATTTTTCTTTTAAAGATTTTTTTTATCCTAAAGGTTTATTTTCAAGAAGAAGATCAACCAATTCCCATATATGATTATTCAGAATTTATTCAATCTCACTATTGACTGCTACTTTTCAAATTGTTGACTCAGAAAAAGACATCCTTACTTTAAATGTTTGAGGTTCATTTTCAAGCAGGAATGCTACAAATCTGGTCCAAAATAAGTAGATGTCCTTTATGTTTGTTACGCCTTGGATCCTCTTTACATGGTATACTTTCCTTTGGTTCTTCTCGTAGTCGTTTAGATATTTCACTTGACAACTCAGATTCAACTTTATATGCATAAATATGTTCAAACAATTCAGCATTATTTGACTCAATTATTGTATTAACATGAATTTTGAAATTATCGGATTTGTGAACTAAAAACCAACATGTTTTTGTTGTTTGTAGCATATTGAATGAATACATAATCCATAGATTTTGATCCAATTTTTATCATTTGGGGTAAACAAAACTTGTACCTTTGCTAAGCACCCCCACACTTTGAAATATTTCAAGTTGAGTTTTCTTTCTTTTCATAATTCATATGGAATAGATTGAAGTTTGTTGTGGGGCTCTGAGTATTTGGTTGGCCGTAAGGATAGCATCACCCCCACAAGCTCTGCGGTAAACCAGAACATATTAATAAAGCATTCATCATTTACATTAATGTTCGATTTTTCTTTCAGCAATTCCATTTGATTGTGGTGTGTAAGGGGTAGTAGTTTGATCACTAATTTCATATTCTAAACATATCTCTGCAAAAGGAGATTCATATTCTGTTGTGCCCCATTTTTCTCAAAATGGATTTGCAATGGCGTGACAACACTTTTTTTAGGATTTAAAAAGGGAAGATTCGTCACCTAACGAATTAAAGGAGCATTAGGGAATCATTCTATTCTATATTGTAAAATAAATTAATTTTTAAAAGTCCAAAGCAACTAGAGTTCGGGTAAGGATTCAAATTATCTCAGAAGGAAGGTGTTAGACACCTTTCAAAGTCCACAAATATGGGTCCCAGTCGAATCTTATAATTTATGTAGGGGTAAAAATTATAATAAATAAGGTCTCTTATTTTATTAATTTAAAGAACTAAGATGATAAAAGAATATGTAAAGAAATAAATAACATTAATTAACTTAATAGAAAAGACAAGCAAGAAGACAAAAATTTGCACAATTATATATAGAAGAAATAGTCATTTTTTATTAGTTAAGCTAAATAAATACAAACAAAAGATATTAAATATTTAAATAATTAAGTGTCACGACCCAATCCACCGGACCGTGCAGACACTCACTCTAACACCTAGATAGAGATCCCTTACAGAAATAACATGCACAAGTTTAACAATAACCTCATTAAATTAGTTCAAGCCTAACTCTCATCCCTTCTAGTTGGTTCGCTACCAACTCTAATACAAATCAAGCACTAACCCTTCTATCACATAGAGGAGTTACCAAACTACGGGCCATTACTAACTCTGTTTAACAAGTCTATTACCTTTACCTGTCACACCAACACCTGGCCCTAGAATAATTTATATCTCACTTGGAAGAGGTAAACATTTAAATGAAATAAGACTTACCTCATAATCATACTGGCCCACTATGGTAGGACTTATCCCGCTCTGGCGGCCTCGCCACAGTGGGATTCCTCCCGCCAGAGCAGCCTGGTCGGAGAAAGTAACTCTGACATCTCCTCCAATCCCCTTTTTCCACATATACCAACAAGACACCTTCAATATCTGACTATAAGTCATGTTATCAAACTACACATAAACTTCTCTCCAATTTTTTACCATGGCCTCACACCTACGATACGGATGTATCTAGCAACCATAACATAATCTGAACATGCATATACCAAGAAGCACATTACCAATTAATCATTTTAAGGGCAATATATAATTTTACCGTGTAAATCTCAATTACAATTGTTAACATGGTAACACTTGAACTTTCGATCCTTTCATATCAATTATTATACAAAATGGGCACGCTCAATTATCATCAAGTTAGTTTCTCTATCATTACACATATAGTCAAGTCCAATTTACAGATGATAGTCACACAATGATTCTCTCATGGAACCCATATCCAAGCTATTAGTGTGTCAGCGTTATCCCCGATTCAATATTAGTTGGAACGTGACACTCGATCTAATATATATGTCAGAATACGATACCCGATCCAATATTTATTTCTAAAAGTGACACCTGATCTAATATATATTTTGAAATGCGGCACTCTATCCAATATCACAATCATAATGCATAATCACAATCCACAAAGAATAGTTCACACACTTGGACAATCAAGTAATCAAGTTCATTGCATGTAATTGTTCACAAATAGTCATTTCATTAGTTTTATTTCAACTTATTGTATGAACTCGCATTACTCAACCATTTCACATGGAACTGTCACTAAATATTTATATGGATCAATAGCCCCATACTGGACCCCCCTTGATTATCATAAGTCTCAAGGTCTCACTCTAACCCAGCAATTTTCTTACACATTAACTTTACAAGGACCATCAATTATATCAACAAGAAGTATTAAGGTTAACAATCGATAACTAGACTATCATCACTAGTCACAACATAATCATAACTCACATAGTACATTCCTACCATAAACAGCAATAACAACACATTCAGCCATCCAGACTCCATGTTCGAAGGCCTAAACATGAAATCTCCCATCAATATATGATACATTATGCAATGGGAATAGATTTATAACTACTCAATTGAGAAACCTAGCCTACCTGGGTGCCAAGCGACTACTACAGAAGTCTAATCTCAAACTTTGACTCCTTTAATGAAACTTTAGCTTGTTCTTGGTCTAAATTCTAGTATAATAAAAAATCAATAACAAATGGCCTAAATATTTTTAGATTATATGCAAATTCCAAATCTTAGGCCAATCTCATGATTTTTTTAACCCAAATTAGGGTTTTCCTACCATTAGTTTCAGGCCAAAACCCTCCTCAATGATCACCCACCAACAATTGTCGGTTCTAGGAATTGAATTACAAATTAAGGAGTAAATTACGTACCTTTAGCACAAACTAGAGTGAAAACTGGTAGAAAATCGCCCTAGGTCGCTTCTGGTCTTTTAAGAATGAAGTGGAAATGAAATAAATCATTCTGGAATTTTTCCCGACTTTAAATTCCATCTGTCCCACCACAGCGGGACCATCCCTCTCTAGCGGTCCCGTCACAGTAGCTTCAGCACAGATAGTGCTTAGTAAAAAAGGCATAACTTTTTACTCTAAACTCCAAATGAGGCAAATTTGATGGAGTTGAAAAAAAGACTCATAGACCTTTAATTTGATAGGGCATGGGCCACCTAATTCATTTTAAGTAGAGATATGGTCTTTTGAAGTAGACTTTAGTTTGAACTCAAGTCTAAAACTAAATTGGAAAGACACTTTCAGCTCAACTTTGAGATAGGAGCATAGCATGACCTTACTTCACATGATCACGCATACCAAGGTATTGATCCTAACCTTATAATGAATGAGATTCTTATACATT
The DNA here is from genome assembly GCF_947179165.1 of Solanum dulcamara. Lineage (NCBI taxonomy): Eukaryota > Viridiplantae > Streptophyta > Magnoliopsida > Solanales > Solanaceae > Solanum > Solanum dulcamara. Next base: position 23,357,453 of record NC_077238.1, read on the forward strand.
TACCACAAATATTTTTAGTCTAGGTCATTACATTAAGGATTTAGCTACAATAATTAATATCCTATTCAGATCAACGTCAGGCTTATTAACGGAAAGCAAAGTATGCCCGAATCACCTTTTATCATTTCTGAGGGTCCTAACTACCCCTACCCCTCTTAAATTAATTTATTATTATAATCTTAAAGCAATTTAAAAGAAATAATAAAACTAACATCCTAAAAGGTGCATAATGTCCAACTTAATGTCCAAGAGGCATTGGACTTGCTAACTGGTAGATGCTAGACTAAAAGAAAACATAGGTCTCCTAATTAGACACGTCGTCAAGCAAAATAAGTTGGACGAGCAATTGGCATATAAAATCTTAAATAAGCATCTAAATTTAATTAATTAACATGCTTGAAAACATATTCAAGTTGTGAAGGCCATGATCAATTATGTGTGTGCAAATATAAAGCCAAGATAATAGAGAGGCAAAGTTTAATTAATTAAACATATAAGAGCAATCTTAGTTGTTAGACTACTTGTGATAAAAGAAATACATTGTTGACAACTTTAATTATTAACTAACGACCTTAATGAAATCACGTGAACAAGATTTATATTTAATGACATGCTGAAAATTTATAAAAATACTATAGGCATGGTTCATAAATGAAATGATATGCTGAAAAATTATTAAAATGTTAGAAGCATGATTTTAATAGAAAATAATATGATAAATAATTATTAAAATCCTATAGACATGATTTCTACTCATAAGTTTAACATGCTGAAAATTATTAAATAAATACTATATACATGATTTCTATGTAACATAATATGCAGAAAATTAATTAAAGTTGTAGGCATGGTTTTAAAAATAGAATATCATGATAAATATTTATTAAAATCCTGTAGGCACTATTTCTATATAACTATCACAATATTCGTTAAATCCTATATCCATGAAAATTTTAGCATGCTAACAAAATATTAAATAAATCTTGTGGTCATGATATCCAAATGATTAATATGTGGAAATTATTATATAAAACCTACATACATGATTTTTATACCCCGAATTTGCACTCTTTAAGGATGAAGGACGTGGTGAAATTTATTAAATATTTTTTAACATACTGGACACATTATGTAATACTTACATACATGATTTCTATTTGATATAATATACTCGAAATATTACTAAACCCATTAGGAATGATTTTTTATAACATGATATGCTCAAAAATATAATTGAATTATAATGGCATAATTTCTAACTAAATAATATTCTAAAATATTAAATAATTCATACAAACTCATTTACTGTGTAAACACATATGTTGAATATATATGAAAGTCAGTAGACCTTAGAGGCATGTTATTCTATAATTATTTTTTAGAAAGGCAAAGAAATATTATGCTCAAAGTTTGAGAAAAATAAACATGTTCAGAACATTAGCTTATAAATCAATTGATGCAATAAGAATAAATTATTAAATAATTAATTCATTTTAAACAAGCAGGCAATTAACTACTTTAAAACAGGTGATAAAACATTATGGCTAATTAGTTATCATATTCAACGGACAAGAACATGCAATTATTCAAGTATACCTAATTTTCTAATGTGCACAAATATATATCTGATAATAATGAAGCAAGTAGCACATAGATTTCCCTCCCCCTTAAGCAGTCCCCAAGTATTTTATTATTATACGGAGTAATTAGATACAAGGTTATTACAAACCAAAATAAATAACACTTTAAATAAGTAACGACATAAAAAGAAATAATAAGGATCCGTCCAGAATGTTCTATGAATTTACCGTAAATACTCTTTCGAATAAATATGAAGAAAGGGCACATATTCATAAAACGTAAGAGATACGGACTAACTTGAACACTTCCTTTTTAAATAACGAACAAAAATTTAAAGTAAAAAACGATGAAATGCAGAAAGTAAAAATATGCTAGTGAGAATTACTAACCGGTTGAACAGATTAATTAATCAATAAGAAGTAACTATTTAATCTTGACTTGAAGCATCCAATCAAAACAGAGAAGACCCTTAGAACAATATGCAGAGAAAACTTATTGTTTTTTATAGTATGTGTGTTATGCTAATGAAATGTCAAGAATAAGAGCAGCAGTTCTTCTTATATACTAGAGGAAATTTGAAAAAAGGGAGAGAAAGGAAATAAATTAAGCCTTTCCTTATCAGACGAAAAGCAATAATTAAAAAATCAAAATTTACCATAAAAAATAGATAAAATCTGCCCAAAAATTAATAAGGCAAGGAAATTAATCAATATGCTATCTTTACCGAGAATAATATACTATCAAGATTGTTCAATATATTATAAGGAAAGGAAATTAATTAAGCATAAATCAGGAAAATTTTGTTAAAAAAGAAACAAGCAAATCGCACCCATAATAAAAGGGATCAATTGAAAATAAGGAAAACCAATTCAGAAACAAGCAGAGTCTACCATAGGTATCAAAGTACGAATCTGTCCAAATTATTATTTAAGGCAAGAAGAAACATTAAAAATAAAGAGAACCAAATTTTAAGGCCAAGAATTGGCAAAGTCAGCCACACAAGTAGTAACCAAGTAATCAAGGCATCCAAATCATACTTAAATTTACCTTAAATGATAGAGTACTAATTTTTTATATAGCTATTTTATAAGAAAATCAATGGAAATCCAATTTGCTATAAATAATTAGTATCAAGGCTGTTGTATAATCCTGAAATAATTCAAATAATATTCTATGAATTTACCATAATTACTCTTTAAACGAAAAGGAAAAGAAAACAAAATTTGTTCTACCAAGAGAGAGAAAATAGTTGCATATATTACTAATTATTTTTCTAAATCAAATACTCCAATGAATGAATTTATACCACAAGTGAGCTAGTTATACAAACTTTAGAATAAAAGAGAGCAAGAAATCTATCTAAACCGATGAATAATACCCGAGCTCTTCAAATATCCAAATGTCCATTTTTAATAATTTAAGAAAATCAAGAACACATACCAGATATTAACATTAATAGCAATAATTATCTACATAAATAAGTATCAATCAGCCAAGAATCTGAAACACATAGGAGTTCATGCTCGACTTCGTAACACAACGATTTTCGCGCAAGGTAAACATGCATAATAGACTATTAAAAAATTGTTAAAAATAAAGAAACAAACCTGGACGGATCTTGACAGATTCGTCTTCAATGAACCGAAATCTTGAATTTTGTTTTAGCAAACTCTATCCATGGTGTCTTTTGTCGTCACTCTCGCAGTTGTTGACCGGAGTTTGCTAATGGGTTTTCATCTCATATTTTTGAAGAAGAGAGAAGAGACGAGGAGAGAACGGAGGAAGTGTCACGACCCAATTCCTTAGGTCATGATGACACCTACTATAACCCACCAGTAGGTATGCCAACCCGTCAATCCAAAACTTCAAGTAATGGGTTTGAAGGTAGAAACTAAACAAGAGTGACGAATTATAAAGATAGGCAGAAAGAATAAGCAGAAGTAAACCAAAATATGATATAAACAACTAAAGATCCCTCCCAAAACCTGAAAGTCACAGGTACAGAGCTGCTACAAAATAAAAGACGAGTACAAGTCCCAAAAGTGGACCGAAAATATATATAACAACTGACTAGTCTCAAAAGACAAAAGACGGGTCATCCATACTGAAGAAGATAAGAATGATCCAAAAACACCAAGTGCTCATCCTAGTCTTTGAAGCTGACTGCAACATGCTCGATGTATCCACGGCGGTAACTGGTGCTCGGTCCTGCATCACGAAAGTAGATGCAGAGTGTAGTATGAGTACCAAGACAAAAGGTACCCAATAGGCATCATAGGCCGAATGAGCAGAAAAGGTAAAAACAATATGACAAAAGGAATAGCCTAAATAGGAGTCAACATAAGCATCAAAAAGGGAAAAGAGTACTACCTTTGAGAACTATAGCTAACTATACCCAACTGGTCCCCCATAAGCCCAGCCGAGACACTCGTGCGCAAGTTAAATAAAAACTCAGACGAACCCCCATAAGCCCGCCGATACACAGAATAGCTACAACTACCAAGGCTAGGAACCAAGAATCTACGATGTTAGGAGACGAAGTACTATATCATTTCCAAACCCAGAATCTCTAAGAGTCAATCGATCTAGGGGTGATGTAACACCCCCTAAAATTTTTCCCTAATATTCAGACCTTTCTTATATACGTGTAGGGTTGAAATCATTTATTGTGAAGTATATGCTTGAGTTAAGATGAGTTCCTGAGTAATTGAAGAGTGTTGGAGGTGATGTGGGGTCACAAAGGACCCCTAGGACCAAGCAAAGTCTAAAAGGTTCATCGTGGCTAAGTTTTTGGATGAGTTCATTTAAGGGGTCGACTTCTAACGACCCTATCTTTTAAAAGATGACAATCTGGGTGGCCCACGACCTACTAAATTAAAGGTCATCGAGTCTTATTTCCAATGCCACCAAGAATGTAATTTTTGGAGTTTGGAGTCAAAAGATATGATGATCCTAAGACGAACTAGCACGACAAAAATTTTAGGCCTGGGTTGCAACTGCTGGAAGTATGGCCTTGGCGCTGCAAGGGTTTTCAAGCCTATTTTCCAGAACCCAGAAAATATGGCATTGGCGCTGTAAGGGCGCGATGCGCCACTATCGCGCCAAGAACATGCCTCAGTAGTTTGGTCTTTGGCGCGACGCGCTACTAACGGGTGTGCAGGTTTTAGGCCTAATTGACCTGGCGCTGCAATGGCGCGACGCGCCACTATCACGCCAGGAGCATTTTCAGCCTATTTTTTAGAATTTTGGAGAAAGGACAATTTGGGAATTGTCCCAAATTATATATGTATCAGCCTTAGTACGTTTTAGGACCATTTTTAATCCCTCACCCTCTCTCTAAAAAGCCCTAGAAAATCCTTCTCTCTTCTTCTTCTTCTTCTTCTTCTTCTTCTTCTCCATTTACAATAAGGAATTGTTCCAAGAGCTTCAAGACTCCAAGTTTCCATTAAAGACCCAACAACAAGATTTCTTCAAGAATCTATTCTAAGGTATGTAAGGCTACTCAAAGCATGGATTGAGTCCACCCATGTGCCCTACTCTTCTTTGAGGTTAGATGTCCATGAGAATGGAGTTTCTTGATATGGTTTATGTTTGAATGAGTCTTGTCTCTATTAATTTGATTCTTATTGTGTTGAAGTTGTTTAGCTAAGAATTTCTAAAACCTTTATGTTAGCATGAGTTGATGGAGATGGTTTGTTAATATACTCGGTTGATTTCCTTAACCATGTGATTATGTTGAATGTGTCAATTTTCCTTAAATGTGTTATTCCTCTTGAGTTGTTGGTTTAAAGTTCTTAGAGTTGTGTTGAGACCTAAGAAGGTGATAAATGAGGAGAGGAATGGTTTGTTATGTTTGTGAGATGTTATAAATCCATATCTAATTTAGACTTGAATGAGTTGATTTGAGGATAGAGTTGATGAATTGGCAAGGTCCTAAACGAGACTTGTCATTGTGACTTGAATGAGTTAAATTGAGGATAGAGTTGATGAGTTGGAAAGGTCCTAAATGAAACTAGCCGTGAGGGATTGTTTGAGATGATTGGATGGAGTTTTATGAGCATAGAGTCATGGGAGGAGTATTGAGCACTGAAGCGGGTGAGAGTATAGTCCATACTTGAACCCCAAAAACTACCCCGCCAATGTAGGTAGGGATGGAACCGTTAAAGTTGGATGCTTCCCGTGGGATCGAACCGTTAAAGTCGTATGTTCCCCATTTTATTGTCCTAAAATGATAGGAGTTGACTAATCAATGGAATCCATGATTAGGGAGGCGTTCATGCCCTAGCAAGGTATGAACGGATGTGGCAACAACGTCTAATTGTTGTACTATCACTGGCTCATAAGTGATGGTTGTCGGATAAGAGAAACTCCCATTTAGGTCTTAATAGTGCTCCGAGTTAGTTGAGTTAAGTGGCATGTGAATTGGTCCCGTCTAAATCATTTCTTGTTAAACTTAGGACACTTGAGTGAGTTGTCACTTCTTCATGAGTTGAGATTTCCGAGTTGGTTGATCCTTTTCTGATGTTGTTTTATTTGGCTATTTTACATACTCGTACATTCCACGTACTAACGCTATTTGGCCTGCATCATTTCATGATGTAGAGACATGTACCAGAGATCATCAACCAGCGCACCATTGAAGATCTACACACTTCCAGCTACTTGGTGAGTCCTCCTAGATTCCGAAGGATGTTGAGCTCCCTGTATAGTTTTTTGTTGTTTCCTTTATTTTGATTGTTGGTAGCCATGGGCTTGTCATTGGCACCTCCTAGACTTTGATATAGGCTTCATAGACTAGAGTGTGGAGAGGCTGGACTGTTATTTTGAGAAGTCTTATTATATTTGTTTTCTTGAGTTGATAGTGTTTGGCCTTCGGCCCCATAATGAGAATGGTGTGTTTATGATTAAATCCTCCATTGAGTGAATGTGATTGAATGATAGTGTGACTGAATCAGGTGGTTCGCTTGAAGGCCAGAAATAGCTTTCGAGTGCCAGTCACATCTAGGGTACCCTCCCGGGGTGTGACAAATATAGTATCAGAGCACAGAGTTCAAGAGTCCTAGTGAGTCTATGAAGCCATGTCTAGTAGATTCTTTCTTATGGGTGTGTTATGCACCACACTTATAATCAGGAGGCTATAAGACATTAGGAATTGTTTCACTTCTTTCATACTCTGAATTTGTGCGATAGAGTTAAACTCTATAAAACTCATTTCTAATTCGTGCGTTTATACATTACAGATAATGCCTCCTAAACGTACGGCTAGCGAGAGGAATGTTGATAATACAGAGATGCCCTAGTCAGAGGTATGCCCATCAAGGGCTAGAGGCCGACCCGCAAGATATGCAGACGCACCCCAAGTGCCTGCTACTCCACCTGCACCCACTTTAGAGGCAGAATTTCGAGGGGCGATTGCTATGCTCACTCAATTAGTGGCTGCCCAAAACGGTAACCAGAGTTCGCCGACTCTTAGCTCTAGTTCCCAAGAGCCGTCTACTACCACTAAAATTAGAGACTTTCTGAGAATGAATCCGCCGGCATTCACGAATTCTAAGGTTGATGAAGATCCCCAAAATTTTATTGATGAGATGTGGAAAATTCTGAAAGCTATGCATGCTACGGAAATTGAGGGGGTTGAGTTGGTGTCTTATCAACTCAAGTATGTGGCAAAAATTTGGTATAACCAATGGCAATAAGGTAGAGGTGAGAATGATAAACCTGCTATGTGGGATAAATTCGAGGGAGCCTTTCTTGACCACTTCTTTCCCCGAGAATTGAGGGAAGCGAAAGTGAAGGAGTTTGTGAATCTGAAACAAGAAGGCATGACTTTTAAGGAGTACGGCCTGAAGTTCATCCAACTGTCCAGGTATGCTATAGAGATGATCCCAGATATGAGGTCGAAAATGAGGAAGTTCGTCTCCGGATTAAGGAGTCATGTGAAGAAAGAGTGCAAGGCAGCATTGTTGATCTCTGACATGGATATTTCCAGATTGATGGTGTATGATCAACAGGTGGAGGAAGAGAAGAGAAAGGACAAAGAGGAGCATATGAGAAAGAAGGCAAGGTCAGCTGGGCATGAGAATGAACAGAAGCAGAACAAGGGCAATAGGTCCTTCTTCCAGAAGAGGCCTTTCAACTACGCCTCGTCCACAGCAAGTGCACCTATGCCACAGAACAAGTATGATCGGCAGGGATAGAGTCGCCAGAGTTTCAGACCCCAAGGTTCTCAATCCCAAACTAGTGTGAGTCAAGGTTCGAGAGGGAAGCTATCATGCGGCAAATGCAGTAGGCTCCACTTGGGGGAGTGCAGAGCGGGAAGGATTGGTTGTTATAAATGCGGCCAAATGGATCATTTTCAGAGGGAGTGTTCAACAGGGGGAAATAAAGCCCAGCATTCTACCACTGCACCACCGGCTAGGGGTGATCAGAGGGGCACTACTTCAGGCACGAGGGGAGGTACAAACCGACTATATGCTGTGGGTAGTCGTCAAGATCAGGAGAACTCTCCAAACGTCGTGACGGGTATGATTCTAGTCCTTTCTCTTGATTGCTATGTTTTAATGGATCCGGCTGCCACACTATCTTTTGTGACCCCTTATGTGGCTAGTAAATTTAATAAAATTCCTGAACGTCTTCTTGAGCCTTTCAGTATAGCTACTCCTATCGGTGATTCTGTCTTAGCTGAGAGAGTCTATAGAGATTGCACTGTGTCAATTCATCACAGGGATACCTTGGCTGACTTAGTTGAGTTAGACATGGTTGATTTTGATGTAATCCTTGGCATGGACTGGCTTTATGTTTGTTATGCTTTTATTGATTGTAGATCTCAGATTGTTAAGTTTAAATTCCCGAACGAGGCTGTCATAGAGTAGAAGGGGAGTCCTATCGTGCCTAAGGGTAAGTTTATTTCCTACCTTAGGGACAGGAAGCTAATCTCAAAAGGATGTATTTATCACCTTGTCCGAGTGAAAGATGACAGTATTGAGTCTCCATCCCTTGAGTCGGTTCTGATTGTCAACGAGTTTCCGGATGTCTTTCCTAAAGATCTGCCTAGAGTCCCTCCTGATAGAGAGATTGACTTTAGGATTGATGTTCTTTCTAATATCCAGCCTATCTCAATCCCTCCCTATAGAATGGCTCCGACTGAGTTGAAGGAGCAGTTGAAGGACTTATTAGATAAGGGGTTCATTAGGCCGAGTATCTCACCATGGGGTTCTCCCATCCTATTTGTGCAGAAGAAATATAGGTCCCTTAGAATGTGTATTGACTACAGGCAGCTGAACAAGGTCACCATAAAGAACAAATACCCTCTTCCCAGAATAGACGACTTATTTGATCAACTTCAGGGTGACACTTGCTTCTCAAAGATAGACCTAATATCGGGCTACCATCAGTTGAAGGTGAGGGAGTGTGATGTCCCAAAGACAGATTTTTGGACCTACTATGGCCACTTTGAGTTCTTGGTGATGTCCTTCGAGTTGACTAATGCCCCCACAGCTTTATGGATCTCATGAACCGAGTATTTAAACCATACCTTGATATGTTTGTGATTGTATTCATAGATGATATCTTGGTTTACTCCAAGAATGAGGAGGAGCACGCCAATCATCTTAGAGTCATCTTGCAAACTCTGAAGGACCAGGTATTATATGCAAAGTTCTCCAAATGTGAATTTTGGCTTGCATCAGTGGCTTTTCTAGGCCACATTATATCTGGAGATGGTATTTAGGTTGATGCTCAAAAAATTGAGGCAGTGAAGAATTGGACCAGACCCACATCCCCGACAGAGATAAGAAGCTTTTTGGGTTTGGCCGGTTATTATCGAAGGTTTGTAGAGGGATTCTCATCCATATCATCACCATTGACTAAGCTGAACCAAAAGAAGGCTAAGTTCCAATGGTCCGATGCTTGTGAGGAGAGTTTCCAGAAATTAAAAACCAAGCTAACCACTGTTCCTATTCTAATCTTGCCTGATGGAACAGAAGGTTTTGTGATCTATTATGATGCATCTAGAGTTGGGTTGGGCTGTGTGTTGATGCATAAGGGGGAAGGTGATAGCTTATGCTTCAAGATAGCTTAAAGTTCATGAGAGGAATTACCCAACTCATGACCTTGAGCTGGCAGCGGTGGTATTTGCACTTAAAATTTAGCGCCACTACTTGTATGGAGTGCATGTTGATGTATTCACTGATCACAAGAGCTTACAATACATCTTCAGCCAGAAGGAACTCAACCTGAGGCAAAGGAGGTGGCTCAAACTTTTCAAAGACTATGATATGAGTATCCTCTACCACCCAGGTAAAGCTAATATTGTTGTTGATGCTCTTAGCAGGTTGTCTATGGGTAGCACTACCCATGTAGAGGAGGGAAGGAGGGAATTGGCAAAGGAGGTACATAGATTAGCCCGATTGGGAGTTCATCTGGAAGAGAACAATGAAGGCGGAGTTACTGTTCAGGATGGGTCTACATCCTCACTTGTGGTAGAGGTAAAGGAGAAACAAGACCAAGATTCCATCCTTCTCCAATTAAAGGGAGTTGTTCACAAATAAGAGGTAATAGTTTTTACCAAAGGGGGGGATGGTGTGTTGAGGTACCAGAATAGATTGTGTGTACCTGATGTTGATGATGTTCGAGAGAGGATTATAGCTGAAGCGCATAGTTCTAGATACTCTATTCATCTAGGCTCTACAAAAATGTACCATGACTTGATGGAGATCTATTGGTGGAGTGCGATGAAGAGAGATATTGCGAAATTTGTCTCCAAATGCTCGAATTGCCAACAGGTGAAAGTTAAGCATCAACGACCATGTGGCTTGGCTCAAAATATAGAAATTCCATAATGGAAGTGGGAGATGATCAACATGGACTTTATTACAGGTCTACCGAGGTCCCGAAAGCAACATGATTCTATTTGGGTGATTGTAGATAGAATGATGAAATCAGCTCACTTCTTGGCAGTTAAGACTACTGACACTGCAGAAGATTATGCAAAATTGTACATTCAGGAGATAGTTAGATTGCATGGGGTCCCCTTGTCTATCATCTCAGACAGAGGAACTCAATTCACTTCCCAATTTTGGAAATCCTTTCAGAAGGGATTAGGGTCGAAGGTGAACTTTTGTATGGCCTTTCATCCCCAGACAGATGGCCAAGCAGAGCGCACCATCCAGACATTGGAAGATATGTTGAGGGCATGTGTGCTTGACTTTAAAGGAAATTGGGATGATCACTTACCTCTCATAGAGTTTGCATATAATAATAGCTATCATGCAAGCATTCAAATGGATCCTTATGAAACTTTGTATGGGAGGAGGTGTAGATCGCCAATTGGATAGTTTGAAATTGGTGAATTTGAGTTGATTGGGCCCGATATTGTTCACCAAGCCATGGAGAAGGTGAGAGTCATTCAAGACAGGCTAAAGACAGCCCAAAGCCGCCAAAAATCTTACACCTACGTGAGGAGGGGAGACTTAGAGTTTGAGGTAGATGATTGGGTGTATTTGAAAGTGTCACCCATGAAGGGTGTCATGAGGTTTGGAAGGAAGGGGAAGCTCAGTCCTCGATATATTAGTCCTTACCAGATTTTGAGGCGGATTGGAAGTGTTGCCTATGAGTTGGAGTTACCCTCAGAGCTGGCCTCTATTCATCCGGTATTTCACATTTTGATGTTGAAGAAATGCTTGGGCGATCCCTCGTTGGTAGTCCCCATTGATAGTATTGGAGTTAAGGATAGCTTGTCCTATGAAGAGGTTCCGATCCAAATTCTTGATCGCCAAATTCACAAATTGAGGACCAAAGAGATTGCCTTAGTCAAAGTCCTATGGAGAAATCAATTTGTTGAGGAAGCCACATGGGAAGCGGAGGAAGACATGAAATCTAAATATCCACATCTATTCATACCTACCGATGAGAATATTGAATGTAATGTCCATTTCCTTGACTTGAATTCGTTTGTGCATTTTAAGCTTGATTGGCAATTTGTTTGAGAATTTGATTGGTTGAATGACTGAATTCTGATTATGATGTGTACCTCGATTTCCATTCTTGGTTCACTCGTTATTCGAGGATGAATGATCTCAAGGGGGAGATATTGTAACACCCCCCAAAATTTCTCCCTAAGATTCGTACCTTTCTTGTATACATGTAGGGTCGAACTCATTTATTGTGAAGTATATGCTTGAGTTAAGATGAGTCCCTGAGTAATTGAAGAGTGTTGAAGGTGATGTGGAGTCACAAAGGACCCCTAGGACCAAGCTAAGTCCAAAAGGTTCGTCGTGGCTAAGTTTTTGGATGAGTTTGTTTAAGGGGTCGACTTCTAACGACCCTATCTTTCAAAAGTCGTCGAGTCTTCTTTCCAACGCCACCAAGAATGTCGTCTTTTAAAAGATAGGGTCGTTAGAAGTCGACCTTTAACGTTTGATTGTTGTACTATCACTGGCTCATAAGTGATGGTTGTCGGATAAGAGAAACTCCCATTTAAGTCTTGATAGTGCTCCGAGTTAGTTGAGTTGAGTGGCATGTGAATTGGTCCTGTCTAAACCATTTCTTGTTAGACTTAGGACACTTGAGTGAGTTTTCACTTCTTCATAAGTTAAGATTTCCGAGTTGGTTGATCCTTTTCTGATGTTGTTTTATTTGGCCATCTTACATACTCGTACATTCCATGTACTGACGCCATTTGGTCTGCATCATTTTATGATGCAGAGACAGGTACTAGAGATCATCAACCAGTGCACCATTGAAGATCTACACACTTCCAGCTACTTGGTGAGTCCTCCTAGTTTTCGGAGGATGTTGAGCTCCCTGTATAGTTTTTTGTTGTTTCCTTTATTTTTATTGTTGGTAGCCATGGTCTTATCTTTGGCACCTCCTAGACTTTGATAGAGGTTTCATAGACTAGAGTGTGAGGAGGCTGGACTGTTATTTTGAGGAGTTTTATTATATTTGTTTTGTTGAGTTGATAGTGTTTGGCCTTCGGCCCCATAATGAGAATGTTGTGTTTATGACTAAATCCTCCATTGAGTGAATGTGATAGAATGATAGTGTGACTGAATCAGGTGGTTCGCTTGAAGGGAAAAAATGGCTTTCGAGTGCCGATCACGTCTAGGGTACCCTCCCTGGGCGTGACAGGTGACTTAGGGGTCGAGGCCGGGACTGGGACCCAAATGCTCACCCGAATGTTCAAAGTGGCCAAGGCTGAGACTGGGTATCAGAATGCTTGCCAAAATACATAAGTGTGGTCGAGGCCGGTACTGGGTACCCGAATACTCACCGTAATACATCGGTATGATCGAGGTCGAGACTGGGTACCCGGATGCTCGTTATACTAGCAAGACGATAGAGGCCGGGGCTGAGTACCCGAATGCTCCCCGATAATTCAAAATGGAGGCTGGGACTTGGTACCCGAATGCTCACAGATAAGTTATTCCATAATGCCAAACATTCTACTTCCCAACTAGAATGCAACAGTACCAAAATCTTTTCCCAAATGAGTCAACCGATATGCCGCTAAAATTGGAATTGGAGCCAAAGTCAACGATCACAAAATCTAGTGTGGCCGACGCATCAGAAAAGTCATGATTATACCAATTTATGGATGAGGATATTTTTAAGAGCAAGGGTAACACCTAACTAAGGCCAAACTACCAGGCACTAGCCCGCTACACCATTCTATAAGGATCTAAGTCCATTGGAGCGACGCCAGGGCATCTAAAGCAAGTTTACATCCTATACTAAGGCCAACATACTCCACAGTATCAACAACATGCTCATTCAACTCTCCTTATAATACTAACAAATAACGACAAGATACACATGCTTCTAAATATCCGAAAAACACAATAACAAGCCTAAAGCATAATTTCAAACACCTAAAATATACAATAAAACTACCTAACCCAAATTCTAACTATTTCAATATGCTTTCACACATTTCATCTCATTCTAAAGAAAGGTAAAACCGTAGACTACCTGTAGGATAAACACGCGGGCTCCAAATCATTGTATTGGAGCTTTTCCCTTCCGAACTACCTCGGAATGTTGTCACGCTGTCAAAAACAGAACCACAACAACAATACGTTTGTTTAGACACTAATTTTATAATTTTTGGAGACAGACCAATTTTGGGGTCTAAAACGAGAATTATGGGACCCACATACGGAATTCCGGATTTGACCCCCCAAAACAGGTTCCAAATGTCACCCAAGCTCACAAATCAGATTTATAACATAATTAGGGGTGGGAAACTACGCGGGATGAGCATGCAACCAAAACTCATAAATTCTGACTAAAGGACCAAAAATGGTAACATCAAAATCAGCAAATTCTGAAAAAAACGAGACTCTTTCAACATAAAAAAATTACACTATGATGATTCTTGTGAAAAACTCCACAATCTAGCCTCAAAAATCACTCGAAACGGAGTTATATTGACCAAAATACACTCTTCCAAAATTCAATAAAATTTCATTTTGAAAATGACTAAATCAGTAATTAAAAATGTATTTTTACCTCAAACGAAGCTTCCCCTCACATTTCTGAGATCACCACGAGATTATTCACAAAATTCTCTTGAATTTAGACCCTTGAATCACCAAAATTAGATTTATATAGGTCAAGAAATAATTTCTCAAAGTTCTTCAAAAACTCAATCCGAAAATGGATACTGCTGCAAATAAAATCATGATTTTTACCTGAATCGAATGCTCCAAATCAGTTTTCAATCTCTCCAATGCGTTTTCCACGAAAAATCTCATAAGTTTACCTTTTGAATCACCCAATTTGGAGATCTAATGCTCAAGTTATGGGATTTTAAAGTTGGAGAAAATATCCTAAAATAAATGCGGTTGCTGCTGTAATTTTTTTCAGATTTTGGAAAATCCAAAATCTCCGATGGGGTGCTCAGAATTTGTTCGGAATCCGATAAAAATAAACCAGATATGCTACCCCACTAAATTCGACGTTACGGACTCAAGTCGTATTCAGAATTCCCATACGATATCATTTTAATAGAAAGTGAGTCCCATGCCCAAGAGCCATTTTAAGCCACATTCCACAATGGGCCTCGATATTATTCTGGAAGCTTCGAAAAGCAAACGAAGGGTCGTTCTAGACAAGGAATGTTGACCAAAGTCAATCATAGGCTAACTTTCAAAGTCAAAAGCGTCAAATGGCCCCAAACTCGTATCGATTGCCTCGATAGTTATTCCAACAGTGCTACTAGCCTAATTTGGTCATTTCGGAGCTGATGGAACCATCAGAATTTGAATTTGAGATCTTGTTGACCCAAAACTCGAAAAGTCACAACTAGACTAACTTAGGCCTTCAAAATACCAAAACGGACTCGGGACCTCTAAAAATTCAACCAACACTTCTTCTAGACCAAAAATCATCTCCCGAATACAATGGAGTCATCGAAATTCCATTCCGATCATCGGAACTCCAAAAGTTGACCAAAGTCAAAACTTTGTTACAACTCCAAAACTGATTTCATAAAGTCTCGTAAGACAATTTCGACATTTCGGAGCTGCTGAAATCGACGGAATTCCATTCCAAGACCTGTAGCTCCGATTGACCCCAAATACCACTTTTTAATACTTAAAACTTATGTAAACTCAAAATTTCCAAGGACTCAACTTTTTATAGGATTTTCTAAAAATCAACACCCAGTACCAATCAGAAACGAATCGGGGCATCTAAAGAGAGGGATAAAAATGACCATTTTACAAAAATTTTAAAAATGACCTTGAGGGTCATTACAAGGAGGTGGCAAGGTAGTTCTCTCGCTGGAGAGAAAAGAGATAAGGGTGCGGGTAAGAGAGGAGTCTGCGGGTGAGAGGGAAGAGAGAAATGAGAAAAGAGGACCATGGGTGTGGCGGCAGCATGGAGTGGTTCCGTCAGTGGTGGAGCATCAAAGAGGCAGAGAGAGAGAATAAGGGTCTTAGTGTTGGCCGGCGGTTCTTCTTTTTGGGAAGAAGAGAGGAAAATGAAGTTAGGGTTAGGGGGTAGTGTAATAAAATAGGAAATAAATTAGAGTTGATTCGGTTCGTTGGATCAAGTGAGATGGACGGTTGAGATTCGATCTGTTGTTTTGTGGAGGAAATGAGATTTAAAATTAAACCACATTTGGTTAAAATAGGCTAGGTTTGAAATGAATTTTGAATAATTTGGCTAAAATTGACACCATTTAAATAAAATTAGCTAGAGTTGAAATAAAAATGAATAGAGAAGACTATAACTTAAATAATTTGAAGGAAAATTAAATGTATTGCTATTTAATTAATAAAAATACAACACACATAAATAAGTAAATATGTAATAACTTTTCATATAAAAAAAATATATTTCATGATATAGTATATAATGTATACATATTACATACTAAATAAACACTTAAAATTCAAAACTTATATAAAATCATTATTCTAAATTAAAATCAATAAAAAGTGAAGAAATAAATAAATTATTATTATAACAATAACAATAATAATAATAATATATTGGATAAATACTCAAAAATTTGAATGTACGAAAAATCATTATTTAAAAATTAAGAATTCATAAAATAATTAAATAATTATAATAATAATAATAATAATAATAATAATAAAAATATATATAAATTATGAATACCAAGATATGTAATTAATCGGATAAAACTTAAACATAAAAATAAAAATAGAAAAAGTTTTAAATACTTACTCAATCAAATAGAAGTCTAAAAGTGGGTTTTAGGTCGGTCAAAATTGGGTGTCAACATATTCTCCACCTCTATCACTTTGAATAGTTTTTATCTTTTTTATTTAATTGATTCTCCACTTTGTTCTTGTATTACTTAAATGTGTCATTTGCTTCATCCTTACTATTAAGAAAATACACATAACAATATCAAGTGTAATCGTCAATAAAATTTATAAAATACTTTTCCCACTGCGAGATGGTATATCTGTGTGAATTAAGTCTAAATGTTTTGACTTCCTATCAATAGACTTATATGGATGTTTAAAAAACTTAGAATCAACACAAATTTCACATTTTGATTTATTACACTAGGCAATACTTCTAAGTTAATCAATTTTTGCAAGGTTTTGTAGTTGGCATGTCCTAAACGAACATGCCATAAAGCATTTGACTCCAATAAGTAAATAGAAGTGGAATTCTTATTAATACTGTCAACAACCATTACATTTAGTTTGAAAAGGCCCTCGGTGAGGTAGCCCTTTCCTAAGAACATGTTATTCTTAGTTATTACAACTTTGTCGCTAATAAGGACACACTTAAACCCATTTTTAATGATTAGACCGGCTAAAATCAAATTCTTTCTGATTATAAGAACATGCAGAACTTTATTAACAGTTAACACATTGCCAGAAGTCATCTTCAAAAGTACCTTCCCACATTCTTCAATCTTGGTTGTTGCAGTATTTCCCATGAAAAGCTCCTCATCGAATTTAGCGAGAGTGTAGCTTGAAAATTCTTCTTTCATAGAACAAACATGTCGAGTTGCATCAGAGTTAAAAAAGCGCTCCTTTGGATTTTCAACCAAGTTGCACTCTGAGATCATAGCACAGAGGTCATCCACATCCTCAATCTTTTCCATCATGTTTGCTTGAACCTTACTCTTTTCCTTGTCCTTCTTCAGGGCACAACGTCAGGAGCCTTATGGACAGCTTTTCCACAATTATAGCAGCTACTTTGAACTATTTTTTGACTTGCTCATTTTTTTGTCCATTGAACTTATTTCTTTTCTTGTCTTTTGTGGGAGCCTCTTCAACAATATTAACTCCCATAATACTTGAATTTCCACATGAATTCCTTTCGATTATTTTGTTATCTTCCTCAATTTTGAGATGAGATGAATAACAAGATCTTCAAGCTTCATCTCTTTCTGCTTGTGCTTTAGACAGTTTTTGAAGTCTATCCACAAAAGAGGTAACTTTTCAATCATTGCAACAACTTGAAATATTTCATTAACCACCATTTCCTTAACAATAAGGTTGGGGAAAATAAGTTGAAGCTCTTGAACTTGGGTTCCAACTGTTTTGTTGTCTATTATTTTATAGTCTAAAAACTTGGCAACCACAAACCTTTTCAAGCATGCGTCTTCAGTCTTAGATTTTTGTCACGCCATGGGAGTGTACCCTAGATGTAACCAGCACCCGAAGGCCATTTCTGACCTCCAAGCGAATCACCTGGTCCAGTCACACATCCATTCAATCACATTCTCTTAGCGGAAACTCAATTAATGAAATACTATTCGCAATATGAGGGTCGATGGCCAAGCATTCATCAACCCAACAACAAAAATAATAAGACTCCTCGAATTAACTGTTCAACCTCCCCACACTCCAGTCTATGAAGCCTCTATCCAAGTCTAAAAGGTGCCAATGACAAGTCCATGGCTACCAACAATTAAAATAAAAGAAATGACAATAAAACTGTACAAGAAGGCTCAATATCCTCCGGGAACTAGGAGGACTCACCAATTAGCTGGAAGTGTATGTGGATCTTCAACGGAGCGCCGGTTGATGATCTCTAGTACCTGTCTCTGCATCATGAAACGATGCAGGCCAAATGGCGTCAGTACATGAAATGTACAAGTATGTAAAATGGCCGAATACAACGAACATCAAGGAAAAATTTATCAACTCGGGAGCTCAACTCAAGAGGAATAACAACTCAATCAAATGTCCTAAGTCTAAACAAGAATATGATTTAGACGGGACCAATCACATACAATTCAACTCAATCTGACTCAGATTACTATCAAGACCTATTTGAGAGTTTCTCCTAACCGACAACCATCACTTATTAGCCAGTGAAAGTACAACAAATCGACGTTGTTGTCGCGTCCGTTCATACTTTGCCAGGGTATGAACGAATCAACAAATTATGGATCCAATCCAACCAGGTCCTATAATATCAGGACAAATCTCTCGGGGAAGCATCCTACTTTAACGGTTCCATCCTCCTACGTTTGGCGACGTAGTTATTGGGTTCGAGTATGGACTATACTCTTTCCCAATTCGGTGCTCGATACTCCTCCCAAGACTCAATGCTCATAAAACTCCATCCAATCAACTCTATCAAATCACATCGACAAGTCTCATTACAACCTTGTCAACTCATCAACTCTATCACAATCAAATCTCTTCTAATCATACTTTTCGATCAATCTCAATCATATCTTCAAAAGAAATTTAAATGCACATATATAGCAACATCTAGATATACTCAATCATTCCCTCCGTCCATATGAGAAATCTTTGAGACTCATCACAATTTCAAGACTTTAAATTTACATTTTTATAATAAGCAACATTTTAAAGAAAATAACATCCTTTATCAAAATCTACATAGTCAAGAAGATCAATAGAACATATTTAACAACTCATTTTTTCATCAACTCATTTTGGGAACTTCTTAATTCAACAACATCAATACATATAGAATCAAATAAATAGGGGACAAAACTCATTTAAACTTAGACCATACCAAGAACTCCATTTTCATGAACATCTATCCTCAAAGCAAGAATAGGGCACATGGGTGGACTCAACCCATGTTTTGGATAGCCTTACATACCTTAGTGAAGACTTGAAGAAAACCTTGTGGTTGGGTCTTCAATGGATGACTCAAATCTTGAAGCTCTTGGACTCCTTTTTGTTGGAAATGGAGAAGAAGAAGAAAAGAGAGAGAAGCTAGGGCTTTTTAGAGAGAGGGTGAGGCTGCAAAAATATGTTCCCAAAATACCAAGGGTAACATATATATAATTTGGGTAAGTTCCCAAATTGCCCCTCCTCAAAAGTTCTGAAAATAGGCTTAAAACGCACCTAGCGCGATAGTGGCGCATCGCGCCATTGCAGCGCCAGGCTGAATACGCCTAAAACCTGCACACCTCATAGTGGCGCACCGCGCCAGAGACTAAACTATTGAGGCATGTTTCTGGCGTGATAGTGGCGTGTCGCGCCCTTACAGCGCCAAGGCCATATTTTCTGGGTTCTGGAAATTTGGCCTGAAAAACCCTGCACAACTTTTAGTGGCACGCCGCGCCAGAGCCCAAACTACAGAGGCATGTTTCTGGCGCGATAGTGGCGCATTGCGCCACTGCGGCGCCAAGCCCAGTTTTCCAGCAATTGCAACTCAGGCTTGAAAATCTCTGTTGTGCTAGTTCATCTTAGGATCGTCATACCTCTCGACTCCGAACTCCAAAAGTTTCATTCTTGGTGGCGTTGGAAAGAAGACTCAACGACTTTTGATTTGATGGGTCATGCGCCCCCCCCAGATTATCGTCTTTTCAAAAGATAGGGTCATTAGAAGTCGACCCCTTATGCGAACTCCTACCCAAACTTAGCCACGACGAATCTTTTAGATTTAATTTGATCCTAGGGGTCCTTCATGACCCCACCTCACCTCTAACGCTGCTCAAATTCTCAAAGACTCATTTCGACTCATGAATACGCTCCTCAATACTCGAGTTCGACCCTACCCGTATACAAGAAGGGTTTGAATTTTTTAGGGGAACATTTTTGAGGGGTGTTACAATTTTTTTCTCAAGTGCATCCCATAACTCTTTCCAAGTTGTCAATGCACTATAGACATTGTATAAGTCATCCTCTAAAGCACTTAAAATATAGCTCTTGCATAGGAAGTGAGTCTATTTCCATGCCTCAATAATCATGAATTTCTGTCTCTCTGACACATCAGCAACAGGCACCGAAGGTTCTTCATTGGTAAACTTCTGCATACCAAGAGTGGTAAGCCAGAAGAATACCCTTTGCTACCATCCTTTAAATTACACTTCAGAAAAAAAAATCTGATTTCTCTGCCTTTGGCACATCAGTTCGGCTTGGTGCAAATAGTTATAGAAGTTGTAGCATTTTTAATTGTCATTTTTAGCGTCAAAATTGAGAAAAATTTATTTAGTAAGCAATAAACAAAATTGCAAATTTATCACCCCAATAACAATAAAGTTTTTATATTCTTTAAATCGTTGTGCAAATATGAACTTTAATATTTCAATGAAGTTTTTATATTCTTCAGATTGATACCTAATTCACACTATATTTAAAAGTTTGATAAAATTTTATATTCTTCAAATTAAATACGTATTATGATTTATTTGGTAAAATTTTTATATTCTTCAAATCGAAGGAGTAGAAAATCAGAAGATTTTAATCTCCAAAAAATCAAACATTGTTAAACATCAAATTGAGTAGAAAACCACATAGATTTTAGTCCCTAAACAATAATACAGATTAATAATAAAAATAAACTAATTTTCTTAAGACTGTTAACCAATTTGTGTTAGAAAACCACTTAGAACAAAACAATTGTATAAGAAAAAACTTTTGTAAAACAAAAACTTTTGTCTGACAAAAATTTTGTATGTAAAACTTTTGAAGAACAAAACTTTTGTAGGACAAAAACTTTTGTAGAACAAAACTCTTTCAGAAATAATAAACACCAAAATTTCTACTAAATTTTCAAAATCAAAACTAATAATGAAAACAGAATCTGTAAGAAAAACATAAACAATATTGACAGGAACAAAATTGAGCCGATTGAATACACAGTGTGTCCTTTTGGAAATTATTCCACTCAAGTACCCCAAAGTTAATGGAATATATACTTGCTGGATAGAATAATCTTACTCACCGATGTATCGGTACCTAAAACCACAGTGTCAGCGAACCACTTATCAACAGTTAAATACTCCTAGAATATTATATTTGGAAAAGAAGGACAAAAATTTATTGTATTAAAATGAGAGAAAAATCCTCTATTTATAGGCAACAAAGAATATTGTGAACATGTGCTTATTGTGTTATATCAAAAAAGTCACAACCTTCGCAAAAGTCACAATATTTTAAAAAAGTCGCAAGTGTTCAAAAAAATCACAACTTTTCAAAAAAATAACAACTCTTCATAAGAGTTACAACACTTCATTTTTCATTGTTTAAAACCCAACAACACTCTTATGGCCCCCTTGGCCACGTGAAATGAAATCATAATGTGAGATTATATGATATGAAGGTGAAGTTTTGTTTGGAATGCAATTTAATTTTTAAGTTGTATTTTTTGTGCTAAATATAAAAAAATTATAAGTTGTGAAAAGTATCAAAATTGTCTAAAGTTTTTATACATTCATATCAAATAAGAAAAACTCCGTAATTGAAGGATAATATACTATCACAAAGTTATTCTAAAAATAATATAACATTTATTAATCGAACTTTAGTTCAACAAAAAGGTAAAATTGAACAAGAGTTATAATGCACTACTCTATAATTTAATTCTCCCATAAAATAGACATTGTTTTGATGTAATAATAAATTTGGCTATTAAAAATAGTAGTTAAACAAATTTAAATAATTTAAAGATTGGAAAGAATAATAATATCAACTATAAATATTATTTGCATATGAAATATCTAGTTGGTAGATATGAAATGGTGATTTCCTTTATTACAAAAATGTGAACCCGTGGATTAATTTTTACATTTGAAAAAAATGTGTAATTCTAATATGCACAAATCAAGATTTTTGAAGAATTTGACATCTTATCTCATGATTTGAATCATGAAATAAAATTGCATTTTTAAATGATGATTTCATCTCATTATTTCAAATCACGAAATAAAATTTCTAACTCCTAATGACTACTTAATTGACATATAAGGGTTTCTTAGATGAATAACGCTATCTTCAGATTATTCTCAACCTTTTTAAGGGAAAAAAAGAAAACTCAGCAAGTCCCAGCCATGGTACCCATCCATAATGTTATAGAAAGGGAAAAGGTTCATATATATCCCTAAACTTTGTGAAAATAGCTGGATATACCCTTCGTTTGAAGTTTGGCTCACTCATGCCCCCACCGTCCAAATTTTTGCATATATATACCCTTGTAAGCGTTAGTTACTTTGCTGAAAATAACTAACTCATTTTCCTTTTTTTAAAAAAAAGAATAATTGAAACTGCCACATCCTCTTTCAATTGACACATGATATTTATATTAAATATTGAATTAACCCCTTTTAATATTCAAGAATAATCGATCCGCAAATTATATTCGACCCAAAAATCATCGCTTTTAACGTATTTTCAAAGCCATAAAGATTGTTACCTCTTCATATTTTTGGATAAGATTAAGTCTTTTATCTTCAGACATATCGGGTCTAAAAATCACCATAGTTTCATATGTCCCACCCCGAGAGGGTACCCTAGGCATGGTCAGCACTCAGAGACCATTGTTGGCCCCAAGCAAACCACTTGGTCCATTCACTCATCTAACTCTCAGTGAAAGATGTAATATAACTCCAAAGACAGATAAATCAAGTGGGCACCCAACACCTCATTAGTAATGAAATAATATACTGAGAATACTCAAACATGATGTAACCCAACATCATAAACTCAATAGTGAAATCAAGGTTTAAAAATAGACCCTGAAATGAAATCTATCTAACTCGACTCTGACATTGCCCATGAAGCCCCTAACTCAGCACTAGAAAGGTGTCAAGACAAGTCCAAGTCTACTTCAAATGACTATCCTAGAATAATGAATTAAAGGGACATAAATGAAGCCCTCCGTATGCAAGAAGGTCTCACCAAAAGCTGAACTGGATTTAATCTTCAACGATGCATCGGTTGAGGACCTCTATCACCTATATCTGCATCATAAAATGATGCAGGCCAAATGACGTCAGTACATGAAATGTATGAGTATGTAATATAGCTGAAAGGACTACTCACAAATACTCAACAAAACTCTACTCAACTCAAAGGACTCAGTTTGAAAAAGCTCAACTCAAATAAGCAAGTGATACGCACAAAAAACACTTTAAAAGATATGAATAAGTAAATGTATCTCAGTATATCAAAATATGATATTCTTATTTCATTAGGGAGGTTTTCTAACCGACAACCATCACTTATGAGCTAGTGATGGTACAATGAAGCGACATCATTTCCATATCCATCTAGTACCTTGCCCGTGTAATAGACATCAACATCTATGGATTCATCAGGTCCTATTTGGGACAAGAGAGGTGTAGACTCTATCCTACATTGGCTATGTAGTTATAGATTTTGAGTCTATCAAACTCTTACAAAACTCGGTGATTAATACTACTCCCAAAATATGTGCTCATATCAACATAATCATTTAGTCTCATTGGACTTTCATTTAAACATCAAACTCATCTTAAAACATCATCATCATCATTCCCTCTTCATCAATCATCACACTTTTTGGTTAAAATAAAACATCATTTACGTCATCATCAAAACATCTTGTTCAAAATCCTCATTTAACTCTATTTTCAATTTAATCAAACTCATTAAAATATACATCATCTCAATTTGAAAACAATGATTTATTTTAAGCATGAAAACCATCGATCTCGACTTCACGTAATACATGAACAAAGTATGACCACACTCAATTGAGGTTCATGTGTATGAATGCATACATATACATCTCAGTAACTACTCAACACCAGGGACATCATCAATACAAAATTTTACGCCAAAACTTCAAGAAAGTATCAATTGACATCAAGAACTCAACTCTAGACTTACGATAAAACTCAACTCGAACTCAATTTTGAAGGATTATATATTGGACACGTGGCTGGACTCAGCCCAATGCTTTGAGTAGCCTTACATACCTAGAAATTGAAGGAATGATTGAACTTGAACACTTCGCTTGAAACCTTGAGCCCTAGCTCTTTCTTCTCTCCAATCCTTGCTCTCAAATAATCTAAGTATTTTTTAGGGCATAGGCGTATAGGTTATTGTTAAGGGAATCAAAGTAGTCGCAAAATGTCAAGGTTTTGATTTGGGAAGTGTGGCAAAAGAAGAGAATACCCCTTATTAAAACCTTCTCTGTCTATATACGAGTTGTAAGGTCTTCTACTAGTCGTAGAAGTCCAATAGTAGGACTGGTCTAGAAAAAGGCAAGGGGTCTATGACTCAGTTCTATGAGTCGTAGAAAGAAGAACGAGTTGTAGAACCCATTTATCCTACAACTTCTCAGAAAACCTGAAAATCTGACTCTCTGAAGATTCTCTACGGGTCATTTCTATGAATCGTAATCATCCTTATGATTTATCCTGTCGAGGTACTGAGGTTAGAAATTTTTAGAAATCAGACAACGACTCTACGTCTACGAGTCGTCAACTCTCTTATGAGTCATAGGGTCAATTTGTAGGAATGATCTTCAGGACTTGAATTTTCTCTAAGTGTTGGAGGGACCTACGAGTCGTCCCTACGACTTGTAGAACTCTCTACGAATCATAGATGACACTCATGGTCCACTGGGTCAATTCTTTTTCTTAATCTTTCTCATGGTCCTCGAACTCAATCTAGGCTAGAATAACATAGGGTGCAATAATATCTCCCTCTTAGGATCATTCATTCTCAAATGAAGACCAATCTAAGGGTTTACTCAAGGAAAGAATACAATCACGAACTGAAATACTTAAACATTTGAACAATCAACTACTTTAACTCAAGAATACTCATCATATACTTAAACTAGGAATGAACATCAACTCAAAGATAAGAGAAAGGAACATTACCCTCAATAACGAAATTAGAAGGCTCGAATAGATGCGGGTATCTAGCCTTCATATCCTTTTTTGCTTACCATGTAGCCTCTTCAATAAACTTATTTCGCTATAAAACTTTGACAGATGCTACCTCCTTGGTTCTCAATTTTTGAACCTGACGATCAAGAATCTGAATTGGGATCTCCTTATAAGTCAAACTTCACCTCAATGCTCTCAGTCGGAACAAAAAGTGAGGGATCTCCCAAACACTTCTTAAGCATAGAGATGTGAAACACAAGATGAATAGTTGTTAATTCTAATG
Source organism: Solanum dulcamara (assembly GCF_947179165.1). Lineage (NCBI taxonomy): Eukaryota > Viridiplantae > Streptophyta > Magnoliopsida > Solanales > Solanaceae > Solanum > Solanum dulcamara. The sequence goes on from NC_077238.1 coordinate 23,382,907, forward strand.
GAAACTCTAATTCTTAGGCTACATTGCCAACCCTCTTCACAATATGATAAGGACCAATGTAGCGGGGACTAATCTTCCCTTTCTTCCCAAATCTCATCACACCCTTCATAGGTGAAACCTTCAAGTATACCCATTCATGCACTTTGAATTTCAAATCCCTCCTCCTAACATCAATATAGGATTTTCGGTGACTCTGAGTAGTCCTCAACCTCTCTTGGATGATCTTCACCTTCTCTAGAGCTTGGTGAACTAAGTCTGGCCTAATCAACTCAGCTTCACCAACTTCGAACCAACCAATTAGTGATCTACATCTTCTCCCATATAGAGCTTCGTAAGGATCCATTTGAATACTCAAATGGAAGCTATTATTATATGCAAACTCAATAAGAGGTAAATGATCATCCCAACTTATTTTGAATTCGATGACCTAGGCTCTCAACATATCCTCCAAAGTCTGAATTGTACGCTCTGCCTGGTCGTCTGTCTGTGGATGGAAAGCAGTGCTAAGGTTCACTCTTGAACACAAACCTTTCTAGAATGACTTCTAAAAATAAGCAGTGAATTGATCTCCCCTATCTGAGATGATAGACACTGGAAGCCCATGAAGTCGGAAAATCTCTCGAAGATACAATCTTCCTCTATGGTGTTTGTAGTCTTAATCGATAAAAAAATGGGCTGATTTGGTCATCCTATCCACAATCACCCAAATAGAGTCATGCTACCTGTGGGATCTTGGTAATCCTGTTATAAAGTTCATATTTATTATATCCCACTTCCATTCTGAAATTTTAATATTCTGAGACACTCCACAAGGCTTTTAGTGCTCAACCTTGACTTGTTGGCAGTTCGGGCACTTGGACACAAACTCTGTTATATCGCTCTTTATTCCACTCCACCAATATACTTCTCTCAAGTCATGGTACATCTTTATAGAACCTAGATAGATGGAATACCTAGATTTATAGGCTTTTTCCGTGATTCTTTCTCGAATACCATCAACACTTGGGACACACAATCTCCCTTGATTTCTCAACACTCCATCTCCCTCTTTGGCAAAAGCCATTACCTTTTGTTTGTGGGTGTCATTTTTAAATTAAAGGAGGATGGAATCTTGATATTGCCTTTCTTTCACCTCAGCAACTAAAGATGATTCATCCCTATTCTATACAATTGCACCACCCTCACTAGAGTCAATAATTGAACTCCCAAACGTGCAAGTCTAAGCACCTTCTTGGCTAACTCTTTCTTTCTCTCTTCCACATGGGCAGTGCTCTCCATAGAAAACCTACCAAGAGCATCAGTGACAACATTAGTTTTACCTGGGTGGTAGAGAATGCTCATATCATAATCCTTAAGTAGATCAAGCCATCTCCTCTGTCTCCAGTTCATCTTTTTCTAGGTGAACACATATTGCAGGCTCTTATGGTCTGTGAACACATCAACATACACGTCATACAGATAGTGGTGCCAAATCTTGGGCTCAAATACTATGGCTGCCAACTCAAGGTAGTGAGTTGGGTAGTTCCTCTCATGAATCTTAACCTATTTGGAAGCATATGCAATAATATTGCCCTTCTGCATCAACATAAACCAATCCAACTCTGGATGCATCGCAATAGATAACAAAACCATATGTTCCCTCAGGTAAGGATAACACTGGAGTAGTAGTCAACCTCATTTTCAATTCTTGAAAACTCTTCTCACAAGCATCGGACCATTGAAACTTAGCCTTTCTTTGATTCAACTTAGTCAATGGCGATGATATAGATGATAATCCCTCAATAAATATCCTATAATAACAAGCCAAACCCAAGAATCTTCTTATGTTAGTCGAGGATGTGGGTCTTGGCCGGTTCTTAATCACTTCAATCTTTTGTGAATCAACTCAAATACTCTCATTAGATACAACATGGTCTAAGAATGGCACAGAAGCAAGCCAAAATTCACACTTTGAAAACTTAGCATATAACTCTCTATCCTTTAGAGTCTGAAGAACAATTTTGAGATGATTAGAATGCTCCTCCTCATTCCTCGAATAGATCAATATATCATCGATAAATACTATCACAAACATGTACAAATATTATTTTAACACCCAATTCAAGTCCATAAATATTGTGGGAGCGTTAGTCAAACCAAAAGACATGACAAGAAACTTGAAATGACTATATCGGGTCTGGAAAGTGGTCTTTGGGATATCACATTCTCTCACTTTCAACTGATGATAGACTAATATGAGGTCTATCTTTGAGAAACAAATGGCACCTTGAAATTGGTCAAAAAAATCATGTATTCTGGGAAGGGGATACTAGTTCTTTATGGTAATCTTTTTCAGCTGACGATAGTCAATGCACATTCTCAATGATCCAACTTTCTTTCCACGAATAGGACAAGAGCGCCCCAAGGCGAGACACTCAGCCTAATAAAGCCCATATTTAACAAATCCTTCAACTGATCTTTTAATTATTTCAACTCGGTGGGAGTCATTCTATATGGCGAAATAGAAATAGGTTGTGTATCGGGAAGGACATCAATCCCAAAGTTGACCTCTTTATTAAGAAGGACTCCGAGTAGTTCCTCAAGAAAGAATTCAGGAAACTCATTAACAATCGGGACAGACTCAAGGGATGGAGGCTCTACACTATCATCTTTAACCCACACAATGTGATAAATATAGGATTTTGAGATTAACTTTCTAGCCCTAAGGTATGAATTAAATTTATCTTTAGGTACCACGAGACTACCCTTTTATTCTAAGACAGGCTCATTTAGGAAATTGAACTTAACAATCCGAGTGCTACAATAAACAGAGGCATAACAAGCATAAAGCCAATTTATGCCAAGAATAACATCAAAATCAATCACGTTTAACTCAACTGAGTCAGCCATGGTTTCTCTATGGTAGATGGACACAAGGCAATCTCTATAGACTCTTTCAGCTAGAATAGACTCACCAACATGAGTAGAGACACTGAAAGGCTCAAGAAGACGCTCAGGAAGGATCTCAAACTTATTAGCCACATAAGGGGTTACAAACGACAAAGTGTCACATGGATCAAGTAAAGCATAACAATTGAAAAAGAAGACTCAAAGCATAACAGTGACCACATTAGGTGATTTCTCTTAATCTTGGCAATTTTCCATAACATAAAGGCGGTTTGAACCCCTACCCGTGCCTGAAGTGGTATCACTCAATTACCTCAAGCTGGTGGTGCTGTAGTAGAGGACTAGGCTCTGTTGCCACCATTACTTTGTCCACCCATGAGACACTATCTATGGAAGTGACTCATTTGTCCGTACTTGAAATAACTATTGGTGCCCAAATGGCACTCTCCCAAGTGGAATCTACCACACTTGTCATAAGGCAACTTCCCTTTTGAACCTTGAGCCACACTTACTTGGGACTAAGACGCTTGGGTTCTGAAATTCTGACGCCTCTATACCTGCTGATCATACTTGTTATGTGGCGCAGGCACACTTGCTGATGATGGAGCATAATTGAAAGACCTTTTCTAAAACAAGAACATGTTGCCCTTACCTTGTCATTGCTCATTCTCATGCCTAGCTAATTTTTCCTTCTTGCTCAAGTGTTCTTCCCTGTATTTCTTCTTATCATCCCTACCCTGTTGAGCATATACCATCAATCCGTAAATGTCCATGTCAGAAATCAGCAATGATGCCTTACACTCCTTCACATGTCTACCCAAATCAGAGACAAATTTTCTCATCTTAGACCTCATATCAGGGACCATCTATGGAGCATATCTAGAAAGTTGGATGAACTTAAGGTTGTACTCATTCATAATCAGCCCCTCTTGCTTCATATTAATGAACTCTTCTACCTTTGCTTCCCTCAACTCTCTGTGAATGAAGTGATCAAGGAATGCTCCCTCAAACTCGTTCCAAATAGCAGGCTCCATATCCTCACCTCTACCTTCTTCCGACTGGTTATACCAGACATTAGAAACATCTTTGAGCTAATAGGAAACCAACTCTACCCCCTCAATCTCAGTAGCATGCATTACTTTCAGTATTTTCCATATCTCATCTATAAAGCGCTGGGGGTCTTCTTCAATATTAAAAGCCGTAAAAACCGGTGGGTTCATTCTCAATAAGTCTATAATCCTCATGGCAGCAGATGAATCTTGAGAACTAGAGCTAGGAACTAGTGAACACTGTCTACTATTTCAGGCAGATACCAACTGAGTGAGCATAGAAATTGCTCTTCAAAAATTGACCTCTGAAGTTAGTGCAGGCTGAGTAATAGGTTCTCGGGGTTCCTTAGTAGACCTTTTAGGTTAGCCCCTAGTTCTCACTTCTGACGATGGGGGCACCTTAGACTATGGGATCTCGATATTGGCGGCATTCATTTGACTGATGGTATGTTTTGGAGGCATTATCTGCAATGTGTAAACACATGAATTAGGAAGGACCTTTTATAGTTAAACTCATTTGCACGAACATGGAATATGAAGAAGTTAAATAAATTCCTAATGTCCTACAGCCTCCTGATTATAAGTGTGATGCACGACACTCTACTAGACACTTCAAAGACACCCTAGGACTTTTGAACTTTGTGCTCTGATATCAAGTTTGTCATACCCCAAAAGAGTACCTTAGGTGTGGCCGGCACTCAAAGACCATTGTTGGACCCAAGCAAACCATTTGGTCCATTCAATCATCCAACTCACAGCGAAAAATATAAAATCACTCAAAAGATAAATAACTCAAGTGGGCACTCAACACTTCATTAGTAATGAAATGATATATTGAGAATACTCAAACATAATGTAACCCAACATCATAAACTCAATAGTGAAATTAAGGTTTAAAAATAGACTCTAAAATGAAATTCATCTAACTTGACTCTAACACTGTCCATGAAGCCTCTAACTCAACACTAGAAAGCTGCCAAGACAAGTCCAAAGCTACCTCAAATGACTATCTAAGAATAACTTATAAAATAACATAAATGAAGCCCTCTCAATGCGATGAGGTCTCACCAAATGTTGGAATGAGATTTAGTCTTCAATGATGCACCGATTGAGGACCTATATCACCTGTATCTGCATCATAAAATAATGCAGGCCAAATAAAGTTAATACATGGAATGTACGAGTATGTAATATAGTTGAAAGGAACTTACTCAAAGATACTCAACTCAACTCTACTCAACTCAAAGGACTCAATCTGAAATAGCTCAACTCACATAAGCAAGCGATATGTACAAAGAATCCTTTAAAAGATATGAATAAGTAATTGTAACTCAATATATCAAAATAAGATATTTTTATTTCATTAGGGAGGTTCTCTAACAGACAATCATCACTTATGAGCTAGTAATGGTACAACAAAGCGATGTCGTTGCCACATCCATCCAGTACCTTGCCAGGGTAATGGACATCAACATCTCTTGATCCAATCATCATATCCTATTTTGGGACAAGAGAGGCATAGCCTCTATCTTACATTGGTTATGTAGTTATGGAGTTTGAGTCTATCAAACTCTTAGCCAACTCGGTGCTCAATACTATTTCTAAAATATGTGCTCATATCAATATCGTCATCTAGTCTCATTGGACTTTCATTTAAACATAAAACTCATCTCAAAACATCACCATCACACTCCTCATCAATCATCATAATTTTTGGTTAAAACAAAATATCATTTACATCGTCATCAAAACAACTTGTTCAAAATCCTCATTTAACTCTATTTTCAATTTCATCCAATTCATTAAAATATGCATCATCTCAATTTGAAAACAATGCTTTATTTTATGCATGATAACCATCGATCTCGACTTCAAGTAATACATGGACAAAGTATGACCACACTCAATTGGGGTTCATGTGGATGAATGCACAGATATACGTCTCAATAACTACTCAACACTAGGGATATCATCAATATGAAATGAAACACCGAAACTTCAAGAAAGTATCAATTGACATCAAGAACTCAACTTTAGACTTAGGGAAAGACTCAACTAGAACTCAGTTTTTAAGGATTACATATTAGGCATATGGGCGGGCTCAGTCCAATGCTCTGAGTAGACTTACATACCTAGAAATCGAAGGAACGATTGAACTTGAAGACTTCGCTTGAAACCTTGAACTCTAGCACTTTCTCCTCTCCAATGCTTGCTCTCAAATAATCTAAGTGTTTTTAGGGTATAAATGTATAGGATACTGTTAAGGGACTCAAAGTAGTCCCAAGACGTTAAGGTTTTGGTTTGGGAAGGGTGGAAAAAGGTGAGAATGTCCCTCATTAAAATCGTCTCCAGCCATCTACGAGTCATCCCTAAGAGTCGTAGAAGTCCACTCGTAGGACTGGGCTAAAACATTGCAAGGGATCTATGACTCAGGTCTACGTATCTTAGAACAGTGAATGAGTCGTAGAACCCATTCATCCTGCAACTTCTCAGAAAACCTAAAAATCTGAAGTTTCTCTACGGGTCATTTCTACGACTCATAATCTTCCTTACGATTTGTCCTGTCGAATCGTAAACGTGGTACTGAGGTTAGAAATTTTTCAGAAATCAGACAACAACTCTATGACTCATTTCTACAAGTCGTCAACTCTCTTACGAGTCATAGGGTCGATTTGTAGGATTGGTCTTCAGGACTTGAATTTTTTCCAAGTGTTGGAGGGACTTACGAGTCATTCCTTTGACTCGTAGATGACACTCGTGGTCCACTAGATGAGTTCTTTTTTAATTTTTTGCATGGTCCTCGAACTCAATCTAGGCTAAAATAACAAAGGGTGTCACATCATAAGGGTGTAAGGTGGACATTGTGACTCCTCTTAATCTTTTACTGTAGAAATCCCCGATCATGGAGTAGTCTGTGGCTCATCAGTGTTTCCTCTACCGAATCCACCCTCAAAGAAAGAATCCAAAAATTCTAGAGTTTGGGCTTTCAAGATTTGACCAGAATTGTTGACTCTTTTGGTGAAACCCCTGAAGCTGAAGGGTATTGAAGGTTTAGAAGAAGAGAGCGTGGAGGTGAGATATTGGAGTAACAATGGAGATGAAGAAGATATCATTATAGAGAGATAAAGTGGATAAGTATGAAGAAATTCACAATTTCAAGTTCAAAGTTCAGACATTTGGTAAAACAATACAGAAGAAGTTTATTGGTTTTTTGTTTAACTACCCACAAGAATTGTAAATGTTACTTTGCTATTGTTAAGGCTTTGATAATGGGTTAAAAAGAAGGAAAAATTAGTGACCTAGTCAAAATTTCAACTTATTTAGTGAAAATGACTATAGTTTAAAAAAATTATCAATAATAGATATATTATAGTTATATGGCAAATTAAAAGTATCCCAATTTAGTTTCTATTTTTTCTCTACTTGTTATGCACAAGTTTTTAGAAAAATAAAAAAATATATTAATTGTAAAGTGACACACGTTATTTTCCATATTCACACTTCTCTCTCTTAATGATCACTTTATTTCCCAAATTTCCTATTCTCTCTCTATTTTTTTCAATCCCGTTATTATCTCTTACTTCTTCTCTATCTTTTTTTAAAATTCCCAAAATCTATCCTCAAAAGACTGATTCGGATAAAAAAATATTTCTCATATATAATGGTAGATTTTTATTGACTTGTATTTTTCTGATTTTTCGGTATTTCTTAGTTTATATTGTGGTTCATGTTTGAATTTTATTTTTGTTTATCTCTTTTTTTATTTCAGTTTGATTAAGTAAAAACACACAATTCGTTTAGTTCAGTTAGGAATTTTGATAAGAAAAAGCACAAAATTTCACCCTAATGTCTGATTCAAGGAAGGTTACAAGAGGTATCCCATATAATCATCAACTTTTGGGGGATTTTTCCTCTTTTGATATTTGCATTATTCAAGGATTGATTGTAAATGTAGGGGACGCGTCTAAAATAGCCGAAGAGAGCATATCAAAATTTATTCATGATCCAATCCCCATGCAAAATATTCAACCTTCAACCGAAGCAGGAGATATGGTTGAGGACCAAGAGGACCAAAAATGGGGATGAACAAATTCATGAACTTTAAATTGATGAGGAGGTATTTTACTCATATATGCCATTGCATATGCAATTTTTGTATTTATAAGCTTAACTGAATGTTGTATTCAAACTGCATTGGCATTGATTTTTTTGTATCCTGCCTATTGAAATACAAGTTTGCCTAATTAATGTATCCTATGTACTATCACAGTGTATCTGTTATTTTTTCCTAAATTTTGAGTGTAGTTTGATTTGTATCTAATATGTTATATGTATATAAAAAACATTAGTATACAAATTACATTTAGGATACATACAGTGTGATTTACATGTTAATGTATTCAAAAAAATTGTATCCTTTATGTTAATGTATTCACAATATAATTTTAGGAGTTTTTTATCCAAACTGAAAATATATTACCTCTCACAGTGTTTTGTATCCTGTATGATAATAAATTAATTATTATTGTTTTTGTGTTTTTGTTAATGTATCCTGTTCATTTTGAAATACAAGTGTGCCTTTGTTAAGGTATTCTATCTATTAATATAGTATATAGGAATCTGTTAATGTATCCTACGATTTTAGTGTAGTATGTATCATGGAATACATACTTACAAAAGCACTTAGAATAATAATGAGATACAAATAACAATTAATATACAAATCACATTAAGAATACTTCCAGTGTGTATCCTAAGTGTTAATGTATTCACTCTTATATGTAGTTTTATTTCTATTATATTTTTATTGTTGTTTTTACTTTAAACCATAATATATTGATATAATTAAACATATGTAGGGAATTGAATTTCATGTTAAATACCCCCTAACTAAAGCATCACATATGTAGTGCTATAGTAACAATTTGATTACGGAAGACTTGAGAGAGCATCTTCCCCAGCATGTGTATAAGTTATTCTGTGAGAGCACATATTTTGGACATTATATGAGAATGAATAACAGTTCTGCTCAAGCACAAATACCTAGATGCCTTATGGTTCTAGAACTCGAAATTAGTTCTCGCTTCAAGCTTTCACCATTCGTATTAATGGAACAGTTTTGAGATTCACAATTAGAGATTTTGCACTAATAACTCGATTAAATTGTGTTGGTGATGAGGAGGATTTTAAATTTGACAGAAATAACCGAATAGGTTTATGCAATAGTATTTTGAGGACACTAGTAATTCCAAAAAATAGATTTGATTGAGAGTTTTAAGGAAAAGGTGTGGGATGACAATGATGCGGATGCTTTAAAGTTTGTCATCTTATATTTCATCCATACTTTTGTATATTCTGGTGAAAAGAATACAAAAAAATACCTAGAATTCATTTCGATTTGGTTGAGAGCGACCGATACAAAGATTACCCATGGAGTAAGAAAGCTTTCAATATGTTGGCAAAGAACATTTGCAAGAGAATGACGGGGTCAAAGAAGTTTTACAAAATAGGCGGAATGCCGATTGCATTGCAAGGTATGGCTATATGAGTGTAGCTCATCTATCGGCCACAAAATTGCTCTCAAGGTTGGTGATCGGATTTCCAGATTGCTTAACTGGGAGACGATAGAAGCAAACCCTCGTTATAAGAAATTAATGAAAGGCATATTCAATGATGAAAATAACAAGGTATTTTTGTTAAATTAATGTACAAAATAATTCTATCTTCTCTGTTCATTTTTTAGTAGTATTTATGTTTGCTTTCATCAAACCGATCTTTTTTCAGTTGAAGTTCAGGAATATAAATCGCTTTCCAAAAGAGCTTGCAGTTCTCCAATTGCCACCGAAGGGTTTCCAAAATCAAATCGAAGAAAACCAATCAGATTCATCAAATGATGAATCAGATGTTGCTTCATCGTCTAAAAAAAATTCAGACGGTGATTTTGTAGACCCTCCTCCATCAGAACCTAAGGAAAAAAGAAAAGGTAAAGTTGTATCTTCTTCACCACCTGTTAAAAAAAGGATGAAGCAGCAATGCTCTGATGTGGATGGTCAAGCTACACACAAGATAGAGCCTTGCCTTGCTAAAAAAATTCCTGTGAAAAAGATACAACCACCAAACATCTTGATAAAGCAATTGAATGCTGCTACAAAGAAGGGAGTATCTTACACTTCTTTACCAAATAAACCCCCATCCGCAAGTCATTCTGAAGAGCAGTCGTTCAGGAAAGAATTATCCTCTTTCAGGAAAGTGGTATACAGTCCAGTAATTTTTCTTTATACATAGACTTTAATTATATTTTAAGTTCATAATTATATTAATTTTATCAAAAGTTATAACATGACATCCAACTCTCAGGTCAGAAAGGAGTTTCAAGACATCCGTAAACTGATAAATGATAAATTCAAGCTCGTTATGGATTCTCTAAATTATAAACAATCTGCTCAAAAAGTATGTCATTATATAATTATTTTTTCTTTTTGAATTATTCACATTAATTGATATTGTAATTACTTTTCATTAATTTTACAAAGGATACTCAATGTGATGATCCAGTTGTTCCAGAAAAAGCAAGTGAAGGTGATAATAAAATGTCACCACCAGTTACAATTGATGGTTTTCAAATAATGCAAGATCAGGTAGACACAAATCAATTTCAGAACACAGAGGTACTCATATTTAAATTGTCACCTCTACTGTATTATATTTGTTTGAATAATTGTTTGGTAAGTTTTTTTAAAAAATAATTTTTTAGACTATTGGTGTCGAGCATCCTGTCGATAACATGATGAGCATGTATGGCATAGAAAGTGATGGCAAAGATGTCAATGAATCAGTAAGTTATTATGTCAATATTGTTATGTGTTGAATATTTGTTACTTGGTGAATATATTTGGTAAGCCATTTTATACCTCTTCTTTAACTTTTTTTGTATTCAATTAAGAGAAGTGTTACTTTCGTAATACCAACCATAATAGAATAAGAATTGAGTTATATGTTGATGGAATTTGACTAAGATTCAATGTTGTGCCTACTGAAATTATGTTTCAACTATTGTGAAATTACTTTTCTTCTTTACTTGCAGGAGGAGAAAATGAAATGTCAGGTGGAAGATATGGACTCAATCAAGAAGCTGGAGGAGAAGTGGAGCCTTAATCAATAAAAGCCTACAAAAGATTCCAGAACTGATGAGACATGTATCACCGAGGTTGTAATACTGCTTTTGTCCTATTAATTATTAATGATGTTGTTGTTGTGTTGTTGATGATGACTATTTTAACGTCTATTGTAGCAAGTATCAAGGTGACACTTCAGAAAGAGTCTATTTACTACTATTGAAACAAGTAGCATCTAATTCTATAGTTGAAACAGCTCTAGTATTAAGTTTGTGCTTTGTAAAGAGTCAGTTTCTATTAAAAAGAAAATATTAGAGTTGGAACACGTAGAATTCAACTCTTCTATTGAAACAAGTAGCATGTTATATGTTTTTTATCTTCATAATGACAACTTTAAGGCTAGACTTATGTCCACCAGGCAAAAGAAAAGAGGGGAAGGAAGTAAAAAAACTTTTAGAACAAAAGAATTTTATTTACTGGTCTAAACGAGAGCTAATTGGATAGTAAGACTTAGGGTTCATATTGCCGACTCCGAGTAGATTAGGATTGAGTCTTTGTAGTTGTTGGTGATCTCTTTTCATATATTTAATCAGTCTTCAATTTCATTGTGAATACTGCCTGAAATTATAATAGAACCTTGGCTTCAATATAAACTTTGTTTGTTTTCAATATTTGTGATTAGGTTTGTATTCAATTTTTGTGAATCTGTACTCATTTTTAGCTGAATAAGTCTTTTTTTTGTATTCAAGTTTATAGGTAAGTTTGTGTTCATCTTTCTTTGTTCTGTATCCAATTCAATTAATATGGAGTTGTATTTCTTCTTTCTTTTTTTGTATTCTAACAAAAGGGTATTTTTGAATACATTTGTATATATTGTAGTTAATTATTGTTGAAGTTCTTTTAAATTTTTTTAGAATAATGATGTCAAGCATCCTGTTAATAACATGTTGAGCATGGATGGCATAGAAAGTGATGGCAAAGATGTCAATGAATCAGTAAGTTAATGGGTGAATATTGTTATGTGTTCAATAATTTTTATTATATATATACATAAATCACTTTTAATTTTGTATTTTTCAGAGTTTTGGGATCGATTCACTTGTTCATAATCTGATTGTCACTGATATTATATCAAGTGCTACAAAACCTGCAGTACCACAAGTATGTTCAGTTATTAATTGATTTGAAGCGATTATATTGTCTTTTTATTATTTATGAAACTTTATTTATTTAATATTTTTAGGAACCTCAATCAAGCTTTGTATTTGAGACAGCTTCAAAATCAGAGCCAACAGTACCCAATGAAGCTCATGAAGTGATAGCGAAAGTGGAAAACAAAGATTCTGAAAATCAATTCATATATCCAGTGCCTCTTCAAATTTTGCACCCTGCGAATGTTATAAATCAGTCTAAGCTTGAATTGGACGATGAACTGTTACCAAATTTGAATAATATAAAGGAAATCATCATACCAAAAATCACTACCAAGGAAGATTAGAGCACAAAGGTTGATCAGACCACCATAACTGATGATCAGACACCTTTACCATTGTGTAGGATCAGACGTCCAGGTCCTTTCAATACGTCTCCTTATCTCACACCATTTGGATCATCTGCTGGTTTTGTACTTTTCTCCTTAATCTTTGTACGTATTAAATAATTTACACACATAAATAGAACATTCGGCATACATAGTATTAACTTAGCAGGTAGTTCATCAATAGAGCCTCACATTTTTGAATTGAAACATCCTTTCATTTTCGATCTTATCTCCAACGATCATTATACAATTTTGTGGGATGCATATCGTACATGGGTCAGAGAAGGGCTCCTCGTAAAGCATGAAAACAAGATAGAAATGTTTGTGTTATTATTGTCAGTTAAATTTTATTTGAATTCTTTCATTAATATTGTAGTTTTTTTAAATATTGATGGCTTATTGGCCAAGACCGTTATAAGAAAAAAAAAGCAGAAATTTCAGTATCCATGAACTTTGGTGTTGAACTAATTGTTGATAAAAACTGGTTCTACAAGCTCTCTTTCAAAGGACAATTGTTGACTGATTCGGTAAGCAATATATTATTGTATTTTATTTAAAAAATTATTGATATTATTTAAATTCTGTATTTTTCCTTATCCTTTTTTTGTATTTTTAGCATATCAACGTTATTCTATACTATCTGTGAAAGAAAGCCAAATATAATGTTATCAACACATATATATATACAACTGTAGATTGTGTATTTATGATAAAAATTTCAATGATTTGGGATAACTATGTCGACTTGAAAAGTGAGAAAAGTTTGGTTGAGGAAGAGCATATTATAGGTGATTACATTCAAGGATACAAATTGCACACTGCTATCCCATGGCATACGGTGGATCATGTTTTTATTCCTGTTCATGTTAAGGAGAAAATGCATTGGATTTTGGCTGTTGTATCACTCCTCGACAAACGTATAAACATTTATGATTCCTATAGATCAGCAGGAAATGATGCAACAGTAAAATATGAAGTTGAGAAGTTGTCTCAGTTACTTCCTCTCTATCTAACGATGACTCATTTTATTGTGAGAAGTTAACTAGTTGGAGGGTAGAATTGTCATTTTACCAGAAATTAGTTAGTGTAACTAACAAGTTGTTAAAATTGTTAGTGTAACTAATTTCAGTTAACTAGTATAACATAGTGTATATATATATACACACTAATTGTAATTAGAAGCATTGAGCTGAACAAATAAAAATATATTCTCCCTCTCTCACTTTACTCTTTCGTTTCTCTGCTTCTTCTCTCTTCTCTTTACTGTTCATCTTCATCTTCATCTTCTTTCTTTCTTCAATCTGTACAGCTCACGTTTATCTTCATGGTATCAGAGCGGGTCGTCACAGTTATCACTGTGAGAAGCTGATCCTCGATGTGGAGTCAAAGAATCGCAATGAGATTCACTGATTCATAGGTTTTTTTTGTTTTGTGTTTGACAGATCAACAGATCGGAGCTCCGTCTGTGTTAAAATTTTGCGATTGTGTTACTGTTTGAAGAAATGGCAGGTGACACAGCGGCAGCAACAAGTTCACCTCAAAATCTCAACCAAAATCACCAACAAGCTAGTGTGCCCTCCTCCTCGAGTAGCAATCTCACTTAAGGGCAAGGTATTGACTATAATCACCCGTTATTCCTTAGTCCTACAGATGTAAGTGGAGTTAGCATCATCTCTTTTCAAATGACTGGTGTTGAGAACTACACTCTGTGGAGTCGTTCAGTCAAGTTAGCCTTGTTAGGGAGGAACAAGTTGGGGCTGGTTGATGGAACATGCAGAAAGGACATGTACAGTGAAGAACTGTGGTGTCAATGGGAGAGGGTAAATGCAATTGTCTTGTTGTGGTTAATGAACTCAGTCTCAAAGAGTTTACTTAGTGGAATTGTGTTTGCCTCAAGTGCATTGCAAGTGTGGGATGATCTACAAGAGAGGTTTGATAGGGTAGATGGATCAAGGACTTACAGTTTACACAAAGAAATTGTTACTCTACAGCAGGGTACTAACTCTGTCTCAGTATACTATACGAAGCTGAAGGCATTGTGGGATGAATTTGAAGTGTTAGTGCCCTCGCCTTGTTGCAACTGTGAAAAATCTAAAGGATTTGTAGCTCACATGAATAGACAAAAGTTGTATCAATTTCTAATGGGATTAAATGATTCATACATTCAGGCTAGGAGTCAGATTCTCATGATAGATCCATTACCAACTGTAAACCAAGCATATTCCATGATAGTAGGAGATGAGAGCCAAAAATCTGTAGTTACAGGCATCAAAAATTTGGGATTACATTCATCTGTTCTAGACTCAGCTGCTACGTACTCTAGAGGTGGCAGTAGTTCAGTTGTAAATAACAGGTACAGGAAGAATACACCTCTACTTTATGACTTTTGTAAGTGTAGAGGCCATACCAAAGAATTCTGTTACAAGGTTGTTGGATATCCACCAGATTTCAAGTCCAAGAGGAAGGCACAAAGTACATATGCTGATACAAATGTCTCTAATCATACTCAGAAATCAGGTCAAGCTAATTTCTCCTATGGTTTGAATACAAATGTAACTGATGAATCAGTGTGGGGTAGGAATATTAGAGGACAGCACTTTCTAGACATAACATCAGCTGAAGCTTCTACTAAAATTCTGAGTCAGGCTGAGAAAGATGTCAAACAACTACTTCAAGGGTGCACATTCACAAAGGAACAATATGAACAGATACTCAAGATGATGAATCAACAGCCAAGAGCTACTGCATCTGCTACTACATCTGACTGTAATAAGGCAAATAATGCAGGTAAAGCCTTGTTTGTAACTGAAAATAGTGATGTGTGGATTGTGGATACAGGTGCAACAAATCACATGATATATAAGTTAGATATGTTACAAAAAGAATCTGTCCTCAAGCTTGACACTCCCAAGGATGTATGCTTACCAAATGGTGGTACTACACAAGTTACTCACATTGGCTCTTGTAATCTATCAGCTAGAAGTGTGATTACTAATGTGTTCCATATACCTGAGTCTGTCAGCAAAATAATAAGGGAGTTAGGCTGCTCAGTCTCCTTCTTCCCTGATTTTTGTGTTTTCCAGGAGCTTTACACTAGGAAGGTGGAGGAAGTTGGTAAGGAAGAAGGAGGACTATACCTGTTGTGGAGACATTTAACTCAAGGTAGTGTCAATAATGTCAAGGAATCTGCTAATGTTGTTGATATAATTCCTTCAAATGGTTAGGAGTCAGACATGGAGCTATGGCATCAAAGTCTTGGACATCCCTCTTCGACAGTATTCTCAAAGATGTTTGCTGACAATAAAACCACTATGTGTAAGGTGTCTAAGTGTTTAGTTTGCCCATTTGCAAAATAAACTAGACCTGTATTTCCTTCTAGCAGTATTAAAAGCAGTAGATGCTTTGACTTGATATATGTTGATCTCTGGGGACCCTATAATGCAGCTACGTTTGATGGCAATAAATACTTTCTTACAATTGTGGATGATTTTTCAACAATGACCTGGTTATTTTTACTTAAACTTAAGTCAGATGTTTCTGTATCTCTTCAAATGTTTTTGCCATATGCAAAAACACAATTTGACAAGGTTGTGAAGATTGTCAGATCTGATAATGGTACAGAATTTGTTAATTCTGTGTGCTGCAAATTGTTCAAAGAATGGGGCATTATTCATCAAAGGTCTTGCCCTTATACCCTTCAGTAGAATGGTGTTGCTGAGAGGAAACATAGACACCTGCTGGAGGTGACAAGAGCCCTGAGATTTCAAGCCAAAATACCTATCAGATTTTGGGGTCACTGTGTTCTAGCTGCAGTCTATCTCATCAACAGACTCCCTAGCAGTGTAATTGGGTTTCAAACTCCCTATGAAAGACTATATGGCATCAAACCAGGGCTATCTCACTTGAAGATTCTTGGATGTCTTTCATTTGCTAAAAACCTTGCTGAGCATGACAAACTCATGCCCAGGTCAAGGTTAGCAGCTCACATGGGCTACTCTGAAGTACACAAGGGATATATTTTGTTTGACTTACTTAACAAATCATTCTTTATCAGTAGAGATGTTATTTTTAGGGAGGATATCTTTCCATTTGCCAATAAAGCTGATGCTGATTCACAACAGCTATTTGTAGACAGTTTACAAGAAGTAGATATGACCATTCTAGGTTTATCTACTATAGCTCCCATATCTTCTAACAATATTGATCAGAATCCAAGCCTTGATACAGGATGTGAGCATACTATTGTGGAGCATTTTGAGGATCAAATACATGCTACAGATGGTGCTGGCTCTGAGGAATCAAGCCTTGCAGAAGTAACCCTTACTGAGGATACTAATGCTCCTAGAAGATCTATAAAATCTAAGCAACCTTCAACATGGCTGAGGGACTTTGTTTCCCTAAACATAACCAGTGATGTTCAATATCTTTTACCCAACTATGTGAACTATTCTCATCTATCTCCCACATATCAGCATTATATTGCTGCTACTTCTACTATAACAGAACCTACCAGCTATGCAGATGCCATCAAGGATTCAAGATGGGTTGATGCTATGCAAGCAGAGATTCAAGCATTAGAAAACAACAATACCTGGGAGATCACTACCTTACCTGCAGGTAAAAGACCTATTGGTTGTAGGTGGGTTTATAAAATCAAATACAAGTCCACAGGTGAAGTAGAAAGATTCAAGGCCAGGTTAGTTGCCAAAGGTTACAGTCAGCAAGAAGGTATTGACTACAAAGAGACATTTTCTCCAGTTGTGAAGATGGTTACAGTAAGATCTATTCTAGCTCTTGCTGCCTCCAACCAGTGGCACATCCATCAAATGGATGTGTTCAATGTATTTCTTCATGGGGACCTTGATGCTGAAATCTATATGCACCTTCCTCAGGGTTTTGTCAGTCAAGGGAAGAAGGTGTGTAGACTGACAAAGTCCCTATATGGACTTAAGCAAGCCCCAAGACAGTGGAATCATAAGCTCACTGAGGCCCTTATCTCCCTTAAATTTAAACAGAGCCAATATGACCACTCACTATTCATCAGCAAATCAGAAACAGAAATTATACTTATACTTGTGTATGTGGATGACATGCTGATAACTGGAAGCTCATTGAAGTTAATAGAAGACACAAAGGAGGCTCTACAAAAGGCCTTCAAGATAAAAGACCTAGGGGAGCTTAAATATTTTCTGGGAATTGAGTTTACAAGATCCACAGAAGGGATACTAATGCATCAAAGGAAATATGCCCTTGAGCTTATAGCAGAAGTTAGAATGGGAGCATCTAAACCATCAAGAACACCTATAGATGTTAATGTCAAACTAACATCAAGAGAGTATGATCAACATGTGAAGAAAAGGCAAGAAGCAGCTGATGATCCTCTAATAGACCAGGTCAGTTATCAGAAACTCATACGAAAACTATTATATCTCAATATGACAAGACCAGATATTGCTTTCATCACTCAGACACTAAGTCAGTTCCTGAGTCAACCAAAAAAATCCCACATGGAAGCTGCACTAAGAGTGGTAAGATACTTGAAGAAGCAACCTGGACAAGGAATACTACTGTCCAGCAACCCAGACCACAAGATTACTGCCTTTTGTGATGCTGATTGGGCCTCCTGTCCACTCACCAGGAAATCTGTAACAGGGTTCATGATTGTGATTGGAAAATCCTTGGTTTCATGGAAATCCAAGAAGCAAACAACAGTATCAAAGAGTTCAGCTGAGGCTGAATATAGGAGCATGGCCTCCACTGTGTCAGAATTGGTATGGATGCTTGGAATGCTGAAAGAAGTAGGAGCTGAAATTGAGCTGCCAGTACAAGTTTACAGTGACAGCAAGGCTGCAATCCAAATTGCAGCAAATCCAGTCTTTCACGAAAGAACAAAACACATAGAAATAGATTACCACTTCATTAGAGAAAGGTTACAACAAGGTTTGATCAAGGTGGACTATCTATCTACTCAAGAACAACCTGCAGATATACTAACTAAAGGACTGTCCAGGATGCAGCATAAACATCTTCTATCCAAGCTAGGAGTTTTGAACATATTTGCACCTCCTAGCTTGAAGGGGAGTATTGTGAGAAGTTAACTAGTTGGAGGGTAGAATTGTCATTTTACCAGAAATTAGTTAGTGTAACTAACAAGTTGTTAAAATTATTAGTGTAACTAATTTCAGTTAGCTAGTATAACATAGTGTGTATATATATACACACTATTTGTAATTAGAAGCATTGAGCTGAACAAATAAAAATATCTTCTCCCTCTCTCACTTTACTCTTTCGTTTCTCTGCTTCTTCTCTCTTCTCTTTACTGTTCATATTCATCTTCATCTTCTTTCTTTCTTCAATCTGTACAGCTCACGTTTATCTTCACATTTCTACAAGAAGAAAGGAATCGATACGTTGTCGACCCAAGACGAAAATGGTTTCTTTGATGTGGTTTTCATCAACAATATACCTCAACAACCACCTGGTAGCTTGTAAGTTTATATAATCTTTTTCAGTTTATAATTCTAAGTCAAATATATTCTCCGGAAAATACGTATTTTATTTTATTTTTTTAATTTTTAATTTTTTGATTTCATGCGGGGATTGTGGTATTTTCATACTTGCATATGCCAAGTACTTTTCTTATGGCAAAGGCAACCCAGAATGTATGTTTGATATCGAATTTTTTCGTTCAAGATACGCTACCCTTTTTTGAAACTATGGTCAGCAAAAGATTGAAGCTGAAGCCACAAGTGATAGCGAGGCACCTCCTAGGATTAATAGGCAACAAATTGTGTGTGAGAGTAGTGAAAGAATTGAAATTCATTAGTCGTATGGTGTGTTTCAACTTGTTATTTTTGTTTGGATCTATATACTATAGACTAGTCTATAACAATTTTTTTTTGTAGCAGACTAGTATGTTAAGTATTCTATTATATATTATATATCATCTCTCATTATTTGCATCCTATTAAATATCTTTTTATATTAAGTATTTTTCTTAATAATGTTTTTATTCATTGCTAATTTCATTATTTGTATAGTTTTTAGGATTATTGTATCCTTTACAAACAGTACTTAATCCAGATGTACGTCACTTATATTTGAAATTTTATAATGTATTCAATTCCAAATGTATGTCATTTAATTAGCTATAGTAATTTGATGTCTTTTAAATTTGTATTTTTGTTAATAGCACTTATATCCTTTGATTATATTTATAGTTTAACCGAAAATGATATCGTTTATCTATCATTTATTATGTATTTTATCATTTGGTATTGTATATTTAGATTTGTATATTTTTCATGCAATTTATATTTCATTTCGTTTTTTATGCTTTCTGAATTCTTATAGGCAAGTAGATAATGTAATGACCCGTTAGGTCATTTTGAGAACGAGTCCTCTCTCTTTTATAAAAGACCTTTTCCGTAAAGTTTAAACTAAGAATTTTGGACTATTCGATAACTACAGTAATTTAGTTGGCAGGTAATTCTAGATAATTAATTAAATTGGTGGACTAAATTTATAATTTATTTAATACTCTATACTACTTATATCATATTTATCAAAATAAAGTAAAATAGGGTTTGATATTTGTTAACCACCACAAATCGCTTGCGGCTCAAACTGTCGAACGGCAGCACCCAAAACGACTTCAGGTAAAGTCAAATATGTTGTGCTCTTAATATTTAAGATTCTGATTCTCAATTTTCCCCAACATTTTGCTACTGAAGATATCTATATTGTTTTAAAAGAAAAGAATACGAAGTGTTAATGTTTTTTTTCTTTTCCTCAAGTTTAGTAAGTGTAGCGTAATGATGAGGAAAATAATTATGGCCAATGATATGTAATTATGAGGAATCATTAAGATGGTGTATTTTGGCATTAGATTTAAGGATATGCAGTTTTGTTTTTTTTTTTTGCTAAAGTTGAAGTTACTGATTTAGCTACATACACGAGCAACTTAATTCGCAGCAGGCCACGTCTAGGCAGTAACTAAGTCATCAATTGTTGATGTCTCCAGAAGGGTACTAAATGCAAGAGTAATATTCTGTAATTATGCCTTCTGGATGCATGCTTCATTTTATTAGATTGAAAGAAGGTCGAAGGGATAAAACCAAAATAAAGAAGAGAAAGAAAGGGAAGTTTTTTCTTTCTTTCAATTCAAATAAGAGAACAAAGAAAGCACTAAAAAATGAAAGTTAGATAAAGAAGTGTTAGTAAGAACTAGCACTAGACTATGTCCCAGGACGGACATAAAAGATGAATAATGAAAGATGAGGAATGACAATACATCCTGTACATGATTGAAGCTTTTATTATGACTCCCTTATTCACATCTGAAGGCTGTTAGATTAACCAAAACTTATGTACTAGGTAATTGCTCGAGTTATGCACTTCAATTGGTTTTTGCCCTTTACTTTGTTAAGGCTGCAAAATGAATTCATCCTATAAAAATAAAGTTGCTGAAATAGTAACTTGATTTGAGTTCTATCAATTTATTTATTTAAAGTTTTCTTACAGTTCTCACGTTATGATTCAAGTTCAAATTTATTGATACTATAATTTAATATTAGGTGTATTGTATTATATTATATGAATACCATTAGATTTATGTTATTTGGGGGAATTGAAACTTAACCCTATGCTTGAAATTTGGGAAATATGAGAGTGGACATATTAATTGGCATCAAGATTAGTAACTTGATTATAAACTTGGGCGAGTTTTGGATTTAGGCTAGACATAAAATAATGAGTTTTCAAAATTTTATTGTGATTATTTATTTGACTTGATTACATTGATTTGGAAGCCCAATGAAAAAGGAAGGCTCAAGTCCTGGAGTGATTGCTTGATTATTTGAGGCAAGTGACTTCTAAACCTCAGTTTAAGTTTGTAGATGTTAGTATTTCCTTGTTATGTGCGTTGGAGGGCAATGAAAATTAGACTGGGTTATTGATTGTATAATTGACCTTAAAAATGAAGATGAGGGGTATAAAATGGCAATTTAATGACGTGTATTAGTGTGATCGATATGATGAGATTATTGACTTATTTTGGACATGTGAAATGTCTATATTGATGTGACATGTGAAAATTATTGTTGACATCATACTATTATCGTAAGTTATATGAACATGAATTGATTGCATTGGTTCTAATATACTAAGCTGAGACTGGAAATGATATGAAACAAAGGGGTCGGGCCACACGCTCCGTGGCAAGTATTATGAAAGAAAGGGGTCGGGCCACACGCTCTGTGACAGGACACATATATTTGAGGGGACGGTCCACACGCTCCGTGGCAAGTTACATGAACAGAAATGTCCCCTATGGATTCCGGACTATGATTCAGCGGATGTGTACCGATAAAACAGGCATGCATCATTTCATAGCATTGTATCACATCTTTTTTATATTTGTGAATTCGTGTTTACCCCTTATTGCGTTGTATATGTTGAACTTGGCTTGATATGATTCAATTGATGAGACTATTGATGAGTATTCGTGGACTGTATCATCATCATCATCATTGGAGGTTCGGTTGGGAGGACAGGAGTACTTGTATCTATTGAGATTTGCTTAGTTTTAGTTGTCCACTTGTTGAGTATCGTGTTGTTTGGTACTCACCCCTTACTCTACACTTGTGTAGGTTGTAAGCTCGGACCTGCTTGATCTTCTAGTGTTTCCTACCACATCCAAGGCTATTATTTCGAGTGTTGAGGTAGCTGTTATATCCATCTAGCAGACATCTCTTACTCTTTTATTATGTTTTAGTACTATGAATAGAGACAAATACATTGTGACTGCATTTCCTTTCGTACTTCGATAATGTATTAGTGGATTGTATACGTGACAATCAATCTTGGGGGATTTTGAGTTTTGTTTGCGTGTTTTGATTAAGTTAAAGTTTGATTCATTTTATTTTCTTCCGCATTTACTTTCCGCTGGGTATTAAGGTGTCTTTTCTCGATGGGTTGAGATGAGTGTCATCATACCCAAATTCGGATCGTGACAAAAATGGTATCAAATACCTAGGCTCATAGGTCTCACGTATGTTTAAGCCAAGTCTAAGTAGAGTCTCGAGGATCGGTACGGAGATGTCTGTAATTATCTTCGGGAGGCTATGAAGACTGTAAGGAAAGATCTTCACTTTTTTTCTATCGTGCATCCTTGATCCAATTTAATTCCTATCGCTTCACTCTGTTCTCTCACTTATAGTGGTGAATCATGCTTGGTTCTTTGTGCGTGCAATTGACATGTCATCACGTGGTTTTTGTATTAGATCTGATTTTGAGATGAAAGTGATAGACTTATCGAAAGAATGTGTGAATACTTGTAATGCGCCGCAATTTGAAAAGAGCAAATAAGGTTGTGGTTCAATGATGTATTTTGAGGATATGGTATAGAAGGAGGAACAATGGTTGTGAGATTTCATGAACCTCTTGCTTAGTGTATGGAGGAGATGATGTTATGCCAATCGAGAACAGAATTTCTATTGCAGTTTCATAGAGTGGTGTATATCAAAAAGATGTTATAATACGTCTATTACCATGGTAGCTATGTTTACTATGCTAATTATGAGATGTGTTGCTTCTAATATAGACCTGGCCTACGAAAGGGTTCATATTGCTTTTGGCTGGAGAATGAAATTCTTTGGTAATGTATGGCCGTTACATAATGGGTAGGAAGGTGTAAGCTATCTGGGTATGACGTGTTCTAGTGGTGGATCTATCGAGCTTTCAAAATGTAGACTAGTGATACATGAAAATGAAACGTCGTTTAACGAGCATGATGAACAATTATTTTAGGAGTTATCAATTGTATCACATGCTCCTATAATTAGATTTGATGTTGCATTCACATTTAAGAAATCAACTAGTTTGTTACTACGGACGCTTGTGTTAAGCATTGTTTATAAGGAAGATTTTAGTGGTGGATCGTTGGTATGATTAATGCATTTAGATTGTTAAGTGTATTCCGAGGATTCTAAATGAGGACTTGTGATTTCATCGTAAACTCCGAGAGAGTGGATCGATATCAGAATGACAAGCTTATGGATTAAAAAAAAAGTCCCAGTGAGTATACTTGTGTGAAGGAAATTGAAGATTTTAGTAAGAAAGTACGTATAAAATTGGAGTCCTTTAGATTTGGTTGGTATAACTGGTTTAAGGTGTCATGTCAATGATGAGGTTGACTTCGAGATGATTTGGTTGATGCATTGCTACCTTTGATTTTATACTTCAACTACATACAATTGTATCTCAAATCAACACCAAATTGTTTAGCAACTTCTTCCATTAAATCTCTAAATGTTGCATACTCTTTCACCATAATAGCCTCTATTGTGTTATCAACATAACAATTATCGTCATTCCATCTCCCTGAATGCATGATCAAAAGACTCCATATCTACTTGAATTATAAAACAAAATGTATTCCAATCAGACACAATTACATTGTATTCTAAATTCATTAATACACAAATATTCAAAACAATTCAACTATTTAGTCATATTCAAAATCAGATTAGCAAACAAATTATACAATAAAAAAGAAGTTTTCAAATAAAAAGTACCTCAACGACATTGTATTCCAAAACAAGGTGGATACAATCAATTTGTACCCCGAAATCATTAATTGAAAAATATTCAATACGATTCAATAGTTGATTTGTAGCCAAAAAAATCCAAAATTTGTATAACTCCACCAATTCGTATTTCAAACATCAATCAAAATTTCGAATTCTAAAAAAAACATAGAGCATTCAATTCGTATACAGTTTGTATTTTATTCACCATTGAGTTGTTCTCAAAAACACACCACAAATCAAATTCTCTAGCAAATAAGAGTTCAAATCAAAGTCCGGATTAGCACGAAATGTATCAATAAATTAATCTTCGATATGACAAGAAAAAAATATTAGATATGATGTATTCAAAACGAATTGAATTCAGAATAAAATTTTCAAATAGTATTTTGAATTCAAATAAAAAATAAATTCGGAACCAATTTGATTACGAAATACCTGAATAATATTATAACGAATTTGAACAATCTGGAATGATCTCTTTTTTGTAGCCACATTAACGAAGGATGATGAAAGAGATTGAAGTTCCTTTAATGGAGAAAGAGAGAACTGAAAATTAAATTCCCCTATTTGGTTCTCTATTAATAAGTAATGTAATTAACATTTATCATATTTGAAAAATACTCTCCCATAAATTTCTTCAATCTATTTTTAATTAAATGTATAATATAAATGTCATGTGCCAATTAAAAAGAGAAGTAGCAATTCCAATAGTTATTTAAATAAAAGGAAAAAAGGTTAGTTATTTCCAACAAATTAAACATTTTCACAAAATTTAAGAACCTATATGACCATTTTCCCTTGTAGAAATTAAGATTAAAATTAAGCATAAGAATGACAACTCAACGAAAATAGAACGAATATATATAGAAGACAGAAAATATAACTAGCCAAACCAAGACTAAACCCAAGGACAACAGAAAGCAATAGATTTATAGTTGTTAACTGATACTGGAACAGGTAAAGCTTGATTCATTCATGACAAGTCAAACAGTAAAAAGAAGAGGGCAAAGATTCCTCAAAGATAAACACGGTTCCTCTCTGGTTATTCCATTACACTTAAACAAGAAGACCACTCCCGGCCAGAAAACTTATACTCCAATGATTCAAGCAAAAAAAAAACTAAACAGGATGTCTTTACTCCAAGCATCAAAGCCTCAAGCAACAGAAGCCATATGGCAGATCAAATCAATCACACGGGAGCTGCAGAGACAAGATAAAAAGATTTTGTTAAACATATAAAAATGGCATTTTCAAAAGTGTAAAGAGAAGCTAAAAGCACAGAACATTACCTGTAACCCCATTCGTTGTCATACCATGACACAACTTTCACAAAGTTCTTGCTCAAAGCAATTCCAGCCTTGGCATCGAAAATGCTTGATCTGCACCAAATATTAAATTTCACATTAAACATGTTCAAGAATTAATGTACACCCCCCTTCTGAGTAAACTGAACAAAGTACATACATACCTGCTGTCACCAACAAAGTCTGTGGAAACCACATCATCTTCAGTGTATCCCAAGATACCCTTCAACTTACCCTCTGATTCCTCCCTATGAAACAAGAACACATAACAAGTTAAGTGTTGATGCACATGGGACCAATAAAAAACAAAACATGTGATCAGACGGAAACTTACTTGATTGCAGCCTTGATGTCATCATATGAGGCTTCTTTCTCTAGTCTTACAGTAAGGTCGACAACAGAAACATCAGCAGTTGGAACTCTGAAGGCCATTCCAGTCAATTTTCCGTTTAGCGATGGGAGCACTTTTCCAACAGCCTACATTATAATGAATACAACTTGATCAAGCCAATACAAAGTACCAAGTCTATAAGCAAGTACAGTAATCCTCAAACAATAACAAGATTTTCAAGTAATCAAAGATCTAACAAGTCATTCTAAACTTCATATCTCTGACATTACTGAAAGACATGATTATGCAAATGAAATCAGTAATGACACCCATATCCAATAACTACCTTGGCTGCACCAGTGCTGCTAGGGATGATGTTGAATGAAGCAGCTCTTCCACCTCTCCAGTCCTTCATGGATGGACCATCAACAGTTTTCTGGGTGGCTGAGTAACAAAACATTACAGCAGGTTAATAATAACAAGATATAAAATTCAGACATATTCAAAGTAGGCAGTGAAAACACTCACCAGTCATGGCGTGGACAGTGGTCATAAGACCCTCCACAATGCCAAACCTATCATTGATGACCTTAGCCAAAGGTGCAAGGCAGTTAGTAGTGCAACTAGCGTTGGACACAATGTCCAACTCTGGCTTGTATTCATTCTCGTTGACACCTACAACAAACATGGGGGCATCTTTGCTAGGAGCGGAGATCACAACCTTCTTGGCACCACCCTGCACAGACAAACATCCCAAGTTAATTAATACTACAAGCAGAACTTTGCTTTGTTTTCTCCGCAAATGTAGATCTAACACAAGAAACAAGATCTAACAAGCTTCATACACATATTCAAATCACATCTAACAAGATCCTATGGCAGTGAATTAATCCATCAAAGATCAAATCTAATCTAACAGAAGAAATGCAGTAGGAGCAATTGATTAGAATAAAGAAGATCAACCATACCTTCAAGTGAGCAGCAGCCTTGTCCTTGTCAGTGAAGACACCGGTTGATTCAACAACGTAGTCCGCACCAGCTTCAGCCCATGGGATTTCTTCAGGGTTCCTTAACAATTGCAGAAAATGCCGGATATTAACTCAAATTTCTTTTACACCAAACTAAACTAAATCTAGGATTATTATTTTTCTGGGTTGAAAAAATACCTTATTCCAAAGACTCTAACAGCCTTCTCACCAAAGAGAAGGGTCTTCTCATCACTGACCTTAAGCTCATGGTGCTTCCATTGTCCATGTACTGAATCATACTTGAACATGTATGTCTGCACCAATCACAAAGATCCAAGTTACCCCCTCTACAGATCTAGTCTAGGCATATAAAGGGTAGTCAATAAAGAGATCTGGGCAAAAAAGTATACCATGTAATCAGTGGAGATAAATGGGTCGTTCACTGCAACTAGTTCAACATCATCTCTCTGCAAAGCAACTCTAGCCACCAAACGACCAATCCTACCGAATCCTGATTCAAATAAAAAAAAATCAAGATCACATGATCAGATCCATAAGAAACAACACAAATCTACTACTTTTAACTTGATTAAAAGAAATAGCAACAAAACTACTTAGTAAAATTATAGTAAATGTAGAGTAGAGCGTTTACCATTGATTCCGATCTTGATCTTCTTGCCGTTTGTCATTGCTCAGAAAAAGGGGTGAAAAAGCAAAGAAAGATGTAAGGAGAGAAATTAGGTTTAGTGAGAACAAGAGTCAATGTAGCAAGAAATGTATGGCTCTAGTGTAGAATATAAAGGAGAGAGAGAGGGGGGGGGGAGAGTCACGTGAGGGGTGTCACGTGCCTAGTGCTTGTCTTGGTGAAAAAGAAACAAGATGCCGAGTCAGCACGCATGGGTTGAACCGTCGGAAACTTCTAGAAAGTGGTTCAAACCTGGCGGAGCCGGTTGATTTGGAATACTTGGAAATCAACTTGGTAATGGTAATCTATTCTTAAGAAGGGGCCCATGGTAATTATATCCCACAGATTTACACCCTTGGAGCATTTTTATAGGAAACTTGCACAAATACACAATATTAAGAAAATATTTATCATTTATAGCAATAAAAAAAAATTCACTGAACACTTATAATACATTTATAATACAATTTTAATACATATTGCAGAGAACTATTTATAAAACATATATAATACAAGTTTTATAGATGGATAATATATTTATCACATATTTTAATAGACTTATTATACATTATGTCAGTTTTTTACTATACAAACATAATATATATTTTAAAACACTTATAATACATTTATATTGTATGCATAATTCACTTTTAATACAAGTATAAATTTATCATAATATTGCTATGTATTGCTATAAATGGTAATAAAAAAAATATCGCTAAAATAAATAATTAATTTTTAAAAAGCACTCAATCAAATAATTTTTTTTTTATATTACACGATGGTTAATATGAGTCGATTCAATTCATTCAAATTAGTTTACATAAAATTTTGAATTTGACATGTTAGGCTGAGTTGATCCATTATTTAGGTGGTATAGAAAACATCAAGTCCAATACATTATTATGTGAGTTGCCACCAAGTTAACCCACTTTTTTAAAAAGATAATAATTATTTTACAATTTTAAAATTTGACATACATAGCTACAAAACAATATTAGTATTATTATCCAAATATATTATATATTATCATACAAGAAAATAATTTTCATAAATTAAGAATTTAGTCTTCATGTTATAATAATTTGGATTTAACCTTATGACGAAATTTGTTCTGATCTAGGATCCCATATCCTTCAATAGGTAAGTGGATTTAAGAGGAAAATTGAACAGATTTTCTTGCGTGAAAAGTTTGGTTGTAATCATTAGTGCTCTTGTAAGATTAAAAAAGATGTAGATGAATCTAAGATTGAAGAAGATGCAGATGTTTAATCTAACTGTAGTTTGTTGGCTAAAAGAAAACAAGAATTTTGGTGTGATTATATTTGGTGGTGACTGGGGTATATTCTATGGTGTATTTCAAACACACACTTAAATTATCTCTTTTTTTTAGGATTGAAAGTGTGAATTTCACTTATTAATTTAAGAAACACACCCCAGTGTGTAGTGTGTGTAAAACACTCTCTTTACTTTCTCTATTTTTTGGAAAAAAAACTTGCCACATGACAATAACAACGCAAACCTTACCACTACCTCATGGAGATAGAGAGGATATTTTCGAAAGACTCTCGACTCGAAAGTCATAGTTCCAAGTGCGAGAAAATATATATATATATATAGCACAAAGAAAAAATAAAAAAATAAAAAATAAATAAATAAATAAAAAATAATAAATAAATAAATAAATAAAAAGTAAAAATAAAAATAAAATGCAATGCAAAATTTACAAGACAAGAACAATAACTATAGCAAAGTACTGCAATAATCAAAGGCAATAGCAACACAACTATAATGGCACACCTAGACCTATGACCACCTTAAATCGACACACGATAAGACACCATTTTATCCCTACTAGCCTTCTACCCTAATCCGCGACCTCAACTTTTTTCTATCTAAGATCATATTCTCGGTGATATGGAGTACCGCCATATATTGTTTAATCACCTCTCTTCAATACTTTTTTGGTCTACCTCTACCTCTCCGCATAGCCCCCAAATCCAATCGCTTGCACCTCCTAACTGGGGCGTCGACACCCCTCCTCTGCACATGCCCAAACCATCTCAATCTCGCTTCTCTCATCTTGTCGACCACAGATGTCACTCTCACCTTCTCCCGAATAACCTCATTCCTAATCTTATCACTCCTAGTGTGTCCACACATCCATCTCAGCATCCTCATCTCCACAACATGCATCTTTTGAATATGAGAGTTCTTTACTGGCCAGCACTCCACTCCATATAACAACACTAGTCTAACAACCATTTTGTATAACTTACCTTTAAGTTTAGGCGGTATCTTCTTATCACATAGGACTCCAGAGGCTAGCCTTCATTTCAACCATGGTGCCCTAATGTGGTGCGTGACATCATCAGCTATGTCCGCACTACTATGGATGATGGATCCAAGATATTTAAAGCTTTCTGTCTTGGGGATAAGTGGGTGGCAAGCATCACTTCCCTACCCTCTTCATCCATCGCAACACTAAATTTGCACTCTAAGTATTCTGTTTTGGTCATGCTCAATCTGAACCCTTTGGACTCCAACGTTTGTCTCCAAACCTCCAACCTATCATTAACTCTGTCCCGAGTCTTATCAATCAAAACTATATCATCCGTAAATAGTATACACCATGGAACCTCCTCCTGAATAGATCGTGTCAGCACATCCATCACCAAGGCAAAAAAAAGGGCTCAACATCTATCCTTAGTATAGTCCCACCTCAACAAGAAAATGCTCTGAGTCACCTCCCACCGTCCTAACCCGATTCTTGGCTCCAACATACATGTCCTTTATCTCCCTAATATACACTATCGGGACATCTTTAGCCTACAGACACCTCCAGAGAGCATTCCTCGTAACTTTGTCATAAGCCATTTCAAGGTCAATGAATACCATATGGAGATCCTTTTTTCTTTCTCTAAATTTCTCCATCAGTCTCCGCATAAGATGGATTGCTTCAGTAATCGACCGTCCCAACATGAATCCGAACTGGTTCTCTAAGATTGACACTCCTCTCATCATCCTCATCTCCACCACTCTCTCTCAAAAATCTTCATAGTGTGTCTTAGTAGTTTGATACCCCTATAATTATTACAATTTTGGATATCACCCTTGTTCTTGTACAATGGAACCATAGTACTCCACCTCCATTCATCAGGCATCTTAATAGTCTTTAAAATAACATTAAACAACTTAGTCAACCACTCCAAACCTGCCTTGTCAGTGCTCTTCCAAAAGTCCACTGAAATCTCATCGAGCCCTGTCACTCTCCCCCTCCTCATCCTGCTAACATCACGTCTAACCTCCTCAACCTTAAAACACCTGCAGTATCCAAAGTCTCGAAGACTATGAGAGTATGTCAAATTTTCCAGTACAATGTCTCTGTCTCCTTTTTTATTTAGGAGTCTGTGGAAGTATGTTTGCCACCTTTACTTGATAAATGTCTCATCTACTAACACTTTACCTTCCTCATCCTTGATGCACTTTACTAGATCCAGATCGCGTGTTTTTCTCTCTCTTACTTTGGTGAGCCTATGCAATCTCTTATCCCCACCTTTTTCTCCTAACTCGACATACACACGTTCAAAAGTTGTCGTATTAGTACTGGTAACCGTCGACTTCGCTTCTGTCTTTGTCTTCTCATAGATATCTTTAAGCCTACTATTCTCCTTCTCATCCATACACTCCAACCACTCCGTATAGGAAACCTTTTTGTCTTTCACTTTGCCTTGTACTTCTTCATTCCACCACTAGTCTCCTTGACGACCACCAAAGATTTCTCTCGATACCCCAAGAACCTTGGCAATTATTTTTCTAATGTAACTAGCTGTCATGTCTCATATATTGTTCACATCCTCGCTACTACTTCAGGCCCCTAAACCATTCAACTTCTCCCCCATCTCCCGAGAAAAAGCGGGAGTTAGGCCCCCTCATCTAATCCTCGATCGATCATAAAGGGTCTTCTTTCTCCTATCCCTCTTAATCTCCAAGTCCATCACCCAAAACTTATGTTAAGTGGTAATATTTTCACTTGGAATAACCTTGCAATCCTTACAAAGGCCTCTATCACCCTTTCGGAGGAGTAAGTAGTCAATCTGAGTCCTAGCTACCATGCTACTAAAGGTGACCAATTGATTATCCCTCTTCAAAAAACAAGAATTCGCAATAACCAACTCAAAAGCTTTGGCAAACTCCAAGAGAGAAACCTCGCCGACATTTCTTTCCCCAAAATCAAAGCCTCCATGGACATCATCAAAACCATTAGAAGTTGTACCGATATGACCATTGAAATCTTCACCAATGAAAATCTTTTCGGTACTAGATATACCTCTCACCACTTCATCCAAATTTTCCCAAAAAAGCTTTTTGACTTCTTCACCCAGACCCACATGAGGTGCATATGCACTAACAACGTTCACGAAAAGCATGCCTATAACTAGCTTAATAAACATCATCCTATCACTGATCCTCTTTACCTCTACCACACACTCCCTAATATCCGCATCGACTAGAATACCTACTCCATTCCTATTCCTTGAGCTTCCTGAGTACCATAATTTAAATCCGTCCACATCCCGAGCTTTGGAACCTACCCATCTAGTCTCCTAAATACAAGCTATATTAATCTTTCTCCTCTTAAGACTCTTCACTAGCTCTATGGACTTTCTTATAAGCGACCCTTTGTTCCACGATCTTACTCTCAACTTACAAAATTCCGTCTCCCTCTTACCACTATTTTTCCTTGCCTTCACCCCCAATTGAGGACATAACCCTAGTCCACCATTAGTAACCAAAGCCACTTAAATGATATGAACTACAAAGTAAAAAAAGCTGATAACAAATAAATTAAGAGAATACAAACAACAAGATAATAATTGACAATATAAAATGTATAATAAAGAAACAACACACACTAGCTAATATGCAAATCAACAATCCTAGACACTAAATGAAGAAGGAAAGTGAATAACAATAACTAAAACACTAAAGGTAGGAACTAGTAAAGAAGAATAGTAATCAAAATTCAAATAATTAGTTGAGGAGAGGAAAGATAAAACCTGCCCCGGAGATATTTAGTCGCCGAAAAATTCACCGAAAGATCTCTCGGAAATCACTAGATCTAGGTCCTATCTAAACAGATCTTGAGGTATTTCACCGAAAAATAAAAAAAAAAGGAAGAAGAAGAAGAAAGGAAGAAAGAGAATTTCGCCGGAAAAGGATCCTGTTGTTCGCCGGATAGCCGGTGAACTTCGTCGGAGTAGTGTCGCAACTCAAGATTTCAGTATCTGTTTAAATATTTCACCTTGACAAAAATTAAATAAATAATTAATATTAACTAAAAGTTAAATACTAAAGTATCTCTACCCCCCCCCCCCCAAAAAAAAAAATATATTATTTTTTATAAAAAAAATTACTTTTTTAAAAATAAATTTAAAATATTTTGCTCACGCAACCTCCCCTCCCCCCTCCCCCACAATCCCCGCCCTTTTTAGTTTTAAAAATAATTTAAATTTCTTTTATAAAATATTTTTTTTAAAAAATCATATTTCACCCCTCCCCCACTCCTTCCTAAAAAATGTTATTATTTTTTATTTTTTTAAAAAATAAAATTATACCCACCATCTAACCCTCTGCTCTTAATTTATATTTATTTTTTAAAAAAATATATTTTTTTATTTTGTGTTAGATATGTACATATATTTTTAGAAAAATATTTTTTCTACTTGCATACCGAATATAACAGAAATAAAAAATTTATTTTAAGAAAAGTCTTACTACAAGTAAAAAATACTTTTCTAAAATCATATGTATATATCTAACACAAAATGCGAAAAAAATCTAAAATCGGAAGGTTAGGTGGGGGGGAGGGTTAGAAATTTTTTATTTGAAAAAAATAAAAATATCTAAATTATTATTTGAAGAGGGGAGAGGGGAGGAGATGAAGTAAGAATTTTTTTTAAAATTTTTATAAAAGAAATTTAATAAATAAAAATAAAACTAAGAAATTGGGGTTGGGGGAGGGGAGATATGGTGAGAGAAAGTGGTGGAGTGAGGTAAAAAAAATTTTATTTTTTATTTTATAATATATATTTTTGGTGAGAGATATAATACTTTAATCTTTAATTTTAGCTAATGCTAATAATTTATTTAATTTTTGTTAAAGTAGAATGTTTTGTCCATGTGGAGTGTGATGTGAATTTTTTTTAAATGAATGAGAGAGTGTAGTACACACACCATGATGAGGGTGAAATAAAAGAGAGGGGTGTGTTTCTCCAACTAATAAGTGATAGTTTATGTATGAAACTCACACTCCAATAGTTTAGATATGAAATTCAAAAAAGATGGATTAGTTCAAGTGTATATATATATATATATATATATAACTATGGCTTGCCGAATTAAGTGTTCTTAGACTTAATTTAATCTAAAATAAATTACAATTCAAGAAATTTATCCTAATTTTAAAATCTATCGACACTTATGAATTTGTAAAATTAAGTTTATTTCGTATTGACATTGAAAAAGTAAGAAATATTTTGTTATACTACAGGGACACAAAATGAATAGAATACGGATTAGAAAAATAATCCAAGCAAATTGGGTATAAGGATTACTATTTCACTTTATTTTCATTAAGTTAACCTTATTATTATATTACAATTAGAATTAATTACATATTTTCCAGTAGTTTTGAATAAATACAAAATTATTACAAGGTAAGAGAAGGGGAAATGAGATTACGGCGAAAAATTCAAATAGCCTCATTTTTCAGTTATATACAATTATTAATTATACATTGAAAATGAAGTCACTTTCTAATTAAAATTAATTATTGAGGTAAAGTGAACGATTAATTATTTTTTAAATAGTCAGTTGGTAGGAAACTTTAATTATTTATATATATATATATATATATATATATATATATATATATATATATATATATATATATATATTAATCTGTCAATGCTAAGCACGCATGTCTTTGAAAGATATTTCGTTTTTTCTTTTCATATAAGAAGATCCGTTGGAATAATAATTCAAAGTTAGAGTAGGAATTCTAAATTGTTTAGGATTTGTTAATTTTGGTATTTATTTAATTAATATTTAGTTGGATTTATTTGTCCTAGTTGATATAAGAATAGATTTTTTAGTCCTAATTTAATTAGATTTCTTATTATTATAAATAGGAATGTTGGTAGGTTATTTTCAATACACGAAAATACACAGAAAATATAGAATAGAAAGATTAAGAGAGATCTTGTATTAAGATTATGCTTTTATGGTAGAAAATCAAAAAGTTTCCGCTGTCGGCGGGCGAGACCCATATATGCCGTCCGCCTGACCAATGATCATGATGACAAAAGCCAGACGAATGATATATGCATGAAAACACCATGCTAGGAGGAAGGACTTACAAAAATAAAGAGAAAAGTTTTATTGTTATTTAATTAATGTCTAGTTAGAATTTATTTGTCATAGTTGAGAAATATATTTTCTAATCCTAATTTAATTAGATTTCTTATATTATTAGATTATTTTCAATACACAAAAATACACAAAAAAATATAAAATAGAAAAATTAAAAAAAATCTTATAGTAAAATTCAAGAACTTTTGAATTTATAAATAAAATATTCTCCTTCCATCAAATTTGACAAAACAAATAAAATATAAATAAACACTAATTCATATTAGGTTTTCTCCAAAGTCGGAGAAAAGCCAATTTTGGCTAATAAGAAGTTAGCACATTGTCGGAGGTTACAACTTACAGGATACAATTTCTTTTTTGTAATTATTGTTTGCTAAATTGCATACTTAACATATTTTAAAATTTTCAAATTAACAGTAAAAGGTATTCACAAAGAAGAATAAAAAGTGAAACTAGATCTAAAGAATGAGATAAGGTTAGATCTGATCCAGATCCGATCTAAAAATGAGATTAGAGATTAACATCATAATAAAAAAAAGTTTAAATAACAATAAAAATAGACTCTCCACCCACCATCTTAATTAGAGAGTTCTTGAATTCGAACTCTGAGTATGAACTCTCATAAATAGAATTTTTCTTGGCACAAATCAAATTTCAATGTGGACATCAAAGACATCAAATAATAAATAAATAAAAATTATCTATTTCTTAAAATAGGAATAAGATCTATATAGTAACTATTAACTATTTGTAAAATTATATTAAGTATCTTCTTGTTTAACAGTTGAATATATTTATAATTATTTTTGAATAATTTTCCGTGACACGTTATATCTTTTTAAAATTAAAGAAAACCATTATTTTTTTTCTTTTTCATGGTCTGTGACGACTGTAGACGTCATTGAGTATGCTACTTGTTGCGTTGACGGATAATGGCAATAATTCAACTGTATAATATTCGAAAGTCAATAGATATTATTAACATTAATCTAAAGATTTTTTTTGTTTGTTTTAGTTGTACAGTAAAAGAAGGAAACATTAATGGATGCATTAAAAATATTAATACATGTATTATTCAAATATATTATTACTATTTTATTTGAGATATTTTTTCTCTATTTGGTATCATACTATGCATAACTAAGCTAGCGTTTGGCTATATAGATTCTCAAATATTTTTGGCAAGTCATTTTTGGGTGAAGTTTCATCATGTGTTTAGCTATAATTTTTGGATTTTTTTTTTGACATTTTGGAAAAATATGACTTATACCTATGAGTTCTAAAAACTATTAAAAATACTCATTAATTTGTGTTATCATTTTATAATAAAAATGTTCCTTGACAAAAATTATTCATGAGAGCTTTAGAAATTTGGAAAAAATTTCATAGGAACGGCCCACTCCACTTCTCATATAGTGAATTCATCAAGTACTTATTGTTTTACATACACCAAATCTTAAGGACTATGAATTCATTAGGAGTTAATAACTCATCCTCACAATTAGTAGCAGTTCAAACATTTTCTTTTTAGTGTGCAGTGTCAATATTGACTTATTATTATCCATATTAACCTAATTCATGGAATCTCCAATCATATTGGTTGCGTTATCATCTTTATTGACAATCATACCAGCCTTCCCCATCTCTTTTGAGTTTTGAATAATAAATTTTCTCATCACAGATTTAGTCAGAGAATCGGACAAATTCATTTCTGACTTCACTAATCAATGAAAAATATTCCATCTCTCAGCAGCCGCTTAACGACATCAAATTTTGATTTAATGTATCTTCTCTTACAATTATAAAATTTATTCTTCGCAATCACATTTGCAGCTTGACAATCACAATGCATAAATATTGGAGGTAACTCATCCTTTATTACAGGGATATTTGCTAAGAAATTTGTAATCCCTTTAGCTTCAAAACCACTTAGCTCTAGAGCTACAAACTCTGACTCCATAGTCAATCTAGCAATGATCGTCTATTTAGTTGGTTTCCACCGTATGGCACCATTATAAAAAATGAACACATAACCATTGATGAATTTTGTCTTATTTGAATGAGATATCTTGTTTCCATCACAATACCCTTCTAATGTAGAAGGAAATCCACTATATATGATATCATAACTTATGGTTCCTCTTAAATATTTTATTAATCTAATTAATGCTGACCAATGCCGATTATTGAAATTATGAGTATATCTACTCAATTTATACATAATATATGCTATATCAGGCCTATTAAAATTTATTAAATGTACAGACTCTTAATAATCTGAGCATATTTAGACTGAGTAGCTGGATCACCTGTATTCCTTTACAATTGGGAGTTAGCACCATAAGGAATCACTACAAGTATCATCTCAAAACATTCAATCTTTTTAGAAAGTCTCTCCACATAATGTTCTTCTGACAACATTATCTCACCTTCATTCTTTATAACTTTAACTCTTAATATCATACTTACTTCACCCAGATTTTTCATATCAAAATTAATAGACAAAGATTGTTTGGTACTTTTCACAATATCTATATTATTTATCAAATTATAACACCTCAAAAATTCCTAGCTCAAATCAGATCAGGAAAAGCTTAAAAAAAAATTCTAAATCTGCAGATTTTTGAGAATTACGGACACCATCTATAGACCGTAAATGGTACCACTGATCGTAGATGGAATCTATAGATGAGACTTCAGAAAAAGGAATTTTTATATGAGATTTATGAGTCTAGTTTACGAGTCATAATTAATTTTACGAATCGTAAACTTGAATCATAGATCGACTTCAGATACTTGAATTTTTATTTGAACAAGATGAACAAGGACCACGAATCGTAGATTAGTTTACGAATCATAAAATACGTCTCGTAAATCAAACTTCAGAAACATAGGAATTCTATGATTTTTACAGACACATTTTACGACTCGTAGATTAATCTACGGACCGTAGATGGGTCTCATAGAATCAATCTTCAGAAACTCAGCAACTCTCTCTAATTTCTACGAATAGAGCTATACAGTCACGGACCGTAGATGGCCCTCATAAATGACATCTGATAGTTTTTCTTTAGGGTTCCTTTTGATCTTTTCCACTATTTTTAATCCTTATACTATGTCATTTTAGCCTATTCTAAGTGGGATTAAGAAATATTTAGTGACATAAACATCCCTTTCATGCACAAGACTCAGAAAATCATATTTCTCTCTCAAGTTTTTCTCAAGCAAGAACTAGGGTTCCAAAGGTTCAAGTCTTCATTTCAAGATTCAAACTAGTTTGGTAGGTGGAATTTCATCAATGGGTATCCTTTCACCCATTGAATCCCAAAGAAACCTCAGCTTCCAAATTTATGATTCTTAGACGAGCTCTATTCCTTGTCTGTATTCTTGAAGGTGGAGGCATAGTAGTCGGTGAGATCTCAGTGCTGGCAATGTTTCTCTAACTAATGGTATGCTTGGGAGGCATGATCTGAAAACGTGTAAACGTATGAGTTAGAAGAAACTTTTATATGGTTAAACTCTATTGCACGTATTTAGAGTGTGAAAGAAGGGTGCTACTTCCTAATGTCATGTAGCCTCTCTATTATAGATGTGACACACTTCACACCGATAAGAAGGACTTTACTAGACACAACTTCATAAACGTTTTAAGACTCTTGAACTTTATGATCTGATACCATGTTTGTCACGCCCCAAGTCTACACACTAGGCGTGGTCGACACTCTAAAATCACTGCTGAACTTAAGAGAACCTTTGGCCTAACTAACTACATAGAAAAAGACTAACTTGATATCAAAGCTTTAAAAGAAGTGAGCATTTAAATGCTAAAATATAACTTGAGAATCTTTCTAAAATATCTGAATATAATAGGCAATAAATAATATTTTCAAAAAATATCAACTGAAAGACTAGCTGAATCAAACTCTATGTTTGTCCACGAGCCTTTAATCACTAAAGATAGGTGTCGGAATAGACCCGTGGCTACCTTAAATGAAATACTAATACTAAAAGAAAATACCTATAAAGGCGTCCTCTGAAAGCAAGGAGGGCTCATAGAAGGCTGATGAAGTGTGATCTCAATAGGGCGCCTGTTGATGATTCTAAATACTTGCGTCTGCATCATAAAACCATGTAGCATCGAAGAATGTTAATACATAGAATTACGGTAAGGAATAAAGCTAAATGAAAACACTAAACTGAATAGAATGTTCATGCTGAATAGAAACGTTAAAGGTAACTTGACTGAGATGTGAAGTATGCATGTAAAGTAAAATATGTAAATTTTCAAAACTAGGACAATGCAATATACACATATCATCTGAAAATAATTACTTTACTTTCTTGGAGAGTTTCTCTAAACGACAATCATCACTATGAGTCTTGTGATGACATAACATCTAGCACATGTTGCTAGAGCCATCATACTCCTTGCCAGAGCATAGGACAATAATTTTACTTATGGATCCATCTTAAAGTCCTCTTTTGGGACGAGTGAGGAGTCACCCAGATTAATGGTACGATCCTATCTACGCTGGTGGCGCAGGTTATGGAGTTGGAGTTACCTTAACTTGTACCCAAATTGATTCTCAATACTACTCCCAAAATATGCACTATGCTCAATAACATTAAAACTGTTTGTGTTGGGTCAATGCTCAAAAATATTTCTTAAAGCTATATTGAACTCTTTTTTTAACTGATTGAAACTGCTTTTGAAACTATTTATGCTCTTCTTAAAAGTAACAAGCTTTTCTCAATACTGATAATGGATTTGGAACCCTTTAGTTCCTTTAAAAATCTTTACTGATCAACATGCGAAATACTAAATTTTATTTATGTTATGAGGATCATGCATTATAAACGAGTAATGCGAAATACTTTACTTACTCAAATTCTAAAAATCATGCATAGTGAAGAACAATGCAATACCTTTATTGTCAACTGGGTAGGGTTTATGTGAGAAATAATCATGAACTGTAATCCAAGAAAATCAGAATTTACATGAGGAAGAATATACTTAATAATAATACTCAATATTCAATAAAATGAATACAGTTCAGTTCAAAAATCCAAAGAAAACTTGGGTTAGAACCGTAGGTTAATCTTTTACTGACTGAATTTAGATGTAAGGCATGAGGAAGAACTTACTCCAAGACTCTAAGTAGCCTTACATACATGGAAGAACAATATTTTTGAAGAAACTGGAAGAATTCGATGAACGCTATTGGAACTTTAGCCTTTCTCCCCTTGGAACCTTGTTTTATGTCTTGAAAAGGTTGAATGATACTGATAAAGGACTTAGTTTGATTCCAAAATATTAAGTCTTATACTTGAAAAGGGTGAGAAAGGACGGAAATATCCTTCATTAAAAGCTGACAGACTCTACGAGTACCTCCTACGGTCCGTAGAAGCTTCTACGGGTTGTAGGAGCCCTCTCATAGGAAGTTGACTGGGACACTACAGGTTCTAAAGTTGGGTCTACGGGACCTTCTACGGTTTGTAGACCTTTCTATGGATCATGAAAGAGGGTCATAGAAGTACACTAAGGGATGTTCACAAGTTTGGGTCTATAAACCTTTCTACGGATCGTACACCTTTCTACGAGTCGTGGACCCTGCTTGTAGAAAAGGGATCTGAAGTGGGTATCAAGACTTTGGGTCAATGAGACCTTCTACGGTTTGTAGTCCCTTCTACGGGCCATAGAAGTCCCTTCTACGGGCCATAGAAGTCCTTCGTCCTACACACTTGATATTCTAAGTCTCTGATTGTAAGACTCAGATAATCAAAAAGTTTGGACAAGGAGAAATTTCGAGAAAAGGGAGCTGACCCCAGGATTTACGGCTTCATCTATGACTCATATATGTTTCTACGACTCGTAAGGATGATTCGTATAGTGGGTGTTGGAGTTAGTCCAGGATCTACCTTAGGTAAGGTTCTAGGATTCGATTGGACGAGTCGTTATCCAGTAGACGAGTCATAAATATAACTCATAAATAAACATCTGAGGCTTAGAAATTGTAGGTTTTTAGACCTACAAGACGAGTCTAATCGATTAATCATAACCAAGATGATAAGTCATAGAAATGACTCGTAAACACAACTTCAGAGATTGAAAATTTCATATTTTAACCCTACAAGACCAGTTGGGTATATGATCCGTATACGTGATTACGAGTCATAATGACGACTCGTAGGAAAAGTTCAAAGACTAAATTTTTAGGTGTTTCCCAAAAACTGCAGGATGAGTCGTTCCTATGACTCATCGCCACTTCTACAAATCGTAGAGTTTAATTTGTAAGGTCAAATATTGAATTTAATGAAGGGTAATTCCATATTTTTCCAAAGTTTGAATCAATGTATCTAGACACAATTATGACTAAGTTCAAGCCTATAACTACCCATCCCTTCTAAATTCTCTCTATTCTAATTCATTCACCTATATTCCCCTAAGGCAAGATCACAAATCCTCTCAAGCTTTTCTCCAAATTCCAAGGTAGGGTTTCAACTTCCACTAAGGTTCTTCTTCAATTTTAGGTTGATTTCTTCAAGGTATGTAAGAATTTATCCATGGGTTCCTTTTACCCATGTATTTCTAAGGTTTTCTCAAAGTTTACCTCAATTTTCAATTGTCTATTAACCCTAGTTTTGATGAATTGTATTGGGCTTTTCAATTTCATTTTTATTATTGTCAATGATTATTCTAAGCATGTTTCTACATGAATTGCATGGTTTCAAGTTGATTTATGAATGCCCATGCATGAAGTTATTTTCAATCATGATTATGAAGTTTAAAGATGATTTTCATGAGTTGATTACAAGTTTGATAATTTCAGAAGAAAGATTTTAGGAATGAAGTTGAAATTATGATTTAATGACGAAAGTTATGATGATGATCAATTATGATCCAAGATAGTTATTAGTGTGTGATAAGTACAATTCTTACTCAAATCATGTCCAAGATGGTGAAAGGACAATTCTCATCGAAGTTATGGATTTCTATGAATCACTAAAGTTAATGAGCTGCTCTTAATATGTGTTATAAAGATGGATAGATAGGTAGTTACTATCTTTTCCTATAATATTTATGATCATGTTTTAGTGAATTCCGTTGGGATATTGATTAAGCACCGAGAGGACTTCTAGGTGGGGTTTGATCCGGTAATGTAGTTAGTTACCCAAGGGAATCCTAGTAGCAACCTAAAGTCTCAAACTACATTGCCGATATAGGTTGCTTTCATGGCTTAGTTAATGGATCCACATATAGCTATTGAGTTAAAGTTGCTTCTCATGGAGTCTATCTTTTCAAGTAGCCTCTCTCTTCTCGATGTGGGAGTTATATCGGATTTTATGGTCTTAAGATGTCGGTTAAAGGTCTTATCCCACACAAGTTGAATGCTAAGATATAAGATTTACTATGAAGTTTTGATGTACTGACCAGAAGTTTTAATATGTCTCCAAATGCTTTTAAATCTTACTCATGTTCATCATGTTGGTCATGCATCTTAAGTCATATTGCTCACTTTCCTTTACTTGTTCATGCATATCTCACATACTTAGTGCCTTTTATGTACTAATGCATATTTTGCCTACATTGTCTCATATTGTAAGGACGGACGATACTCACGCTCCTTATATTTATGGCTAGAGTTGCTTAGTTCTCAAAGAGTTAGTGAGTCATCATATCATCTAGGACATGACTTTCCTTTCATATGGCTATTTTGACTTTCTCTTATAATTCGGGTAAGCTAGGAGCTTGTGCTAAGCCCCCATCTAGTCTAGAATAGAGGCATGTTTAGATGTTACTTTGGTGTAGTCTATTTTTGACATTGATTGAGTATATCTATCCCTTAGACTTACATCATTGAGTTGTTCTTCTGCTTATCTTGATTATGCTTATTTTACCTAATGTATGTGACGTATACTAAGATGGCTTGGTTAGGATCCTTCGAGTTCCTAATTGCCGTGTCATGGCTTGGACTTAATTTTGTTCATGACAAACTTGGTATCAGAGAACAAGGTTTAGGAGTGTCCTAGGGAGTCTAACATGCTGCGTTGAGTAAAATCTTATTCATTGGTGTGAAGCGCGCCACATCTATAAATAAACTATGAAGTGTCTTAGGAAAATCTCACTTCTTTCATAATCTACGTCATGTGGTAGAGTGATACTCTAAGTCTTTCCCTCTAATGCTTGTTCTCTGTGAATTTTAGAAAATGCCTCCACAAAGATACGCCACTCGAAGGAATGTGGTTGAAGAAGCGCAACAAGCTCTGAATGATCCCTTGAATGACCAAGTCTCCGATGTCGAGTTCCAAACGTCCTTTCAAATATATGCTCAAGCCATTATAGCTCAAGCGAATTGTGAGGTGGTTTCTCTCGTGAACCCAAATGTGGTTATGGCAGAAATAGAACTTTGTGACTTCATAAGGATGAATCTTCTGGAGTTTTGGGGTTCCAAGATGGAAGAGGATCCACAAGAGTTTCTTGGTAGCATTCACAAGATTATGGAGATTATGGGATTAGCCCGGTAGATAGGGCGGAGTTGGCTACTTATCAATTGAAGGGCGTTTCTTGTAGTTGATTTAATCAATAGAAGAGTGAGAATCCTAGAGAGGCGGATCCCGAACTTGGGAGGAATTCAAAAGAGTGTTTATTGATTGCTTTTTTCTATTGGATTTGAGGAAGGCCAAGGTACAAGAATTCATCAACCTTAAGTAAGATGTCATGAGTGTGAGGGAGTATGCCCTCCAGTTCACCCAATTATCAAAATATGCTCCATTCATGATTGCCGACCTAAGAGCCCGTACGAGAAAGTTTGTGTCGGGTATGTAGGATGTGGTTTCTAAGGAGTTTAAGATGGCTATGTTGATTCGAGAAATGGACATCTCTAGACTATGACATATGCAGAGCAAATAAAGGGTGAAAAGCTTAAAAAAAGAAGTGCTAGGGAGTCTAAGAGGGCAAGGACCGATGATAGTGATTCTTCTTATGTTAATCTCGGAAGTGGTGGGCATCCTCATTTTCTCCAAAGGTACTCTGGTCAAGGATCTTCAAATGCTACTAATTCAAGGTTTGAAAAGGATAGGGTGCCCAACCCTAAGCCTCAAGGAGGTGCCCCAATTGGCCAAGTGACCCCTGCATGCAAGAAGTGTTGAAAGAACCACAAAAGAGAGTGTCTAACAGGTTTGAATATGTG
The DNA here is from genome assembly GCF_947179165.1 of Solanum dulcamara. Lineage (NCBI taxonomy): Eukaryota > Viridiplantae > Streptophyta > Magnoliopsida > Solanales > Solanaceae > Solanum > Solanum dulcamara. Next base: position 23,427,001 of record NC_077238.1, read on the forward strand.
CTATTGATGTAGCAAACCTAGTTATCATGCTAAGGAATATAAGGTCAAAGGTGATCATCCTCAAGGTCAAGTTGCTCATAGAGGCCAAGTGCAACAAGGTGCTCAAGTGCAACAAAAGGGTGGTCAACGCACCAATTGGTTTTATGCTCTTCATGGTAGGCAAGAGGTAGAGGAGACTCCCGATGTTGTTGTCAGTATGTTACGGGTCTTTCACTATGATGTTTATGCCTTACTTGATACGGGTGAAAATTTATCTTTTGTTACTCCTTTTGTGGCCAGGAGATTTGATGTTAGCCCCAAAATATTGTTAGAGCCTTTTTCTTTATATACTCCCGTAGGTGAGTCTCTTGGAAACAGCCGTCCTACCTTGGTAGGAGTAAGGTCTGTGTACACTCTACCCTCCTCAGACCCCACATTATGGGATTTCACTAGGTTGTTGTTGTTGTTGTTATTGTTGTACTCCCGTAGGTGAGTCGGTTGTGGCTAAAAGAGTCTATAAAAATTATCTGATTTCAGTTTTCCATAAAGTTACTCTATGTGATCTAGTTGAGCTTGACATGACCGATTTTGATGTTATCCTTGGTATGGATTGACTATATACATGTTATGCTTTTATTGATTGTAGAACTTTAGTGGTTAAGTTTCAATTTCCTAATGAGCCGGTCCTAAAATGGAAGGGTAGTAATTCTATGTTAAGGGTAAATTCATTTTGTGCCTTAAAGCTCAAAATTTATTTCCAAAGGTTGCATCTACCATATTGTGAGGGTTAGGGATACTAATTTAGAAGCCCCTACTCTAGAGTCGGTCCCCATTGTTAATGAATTTCTGGATGTATTTCCCTATGATCTACCCGGTGTCCCTCCAGAAAAGAAAATTAACTTTGGTATAGACCTTCTTCCAGGCACTCAATCCATTTCTATTCCTCCTTACCAAATGGCTCCGGTGGAACTAAAAGAGTTAAATGATCAATTGAAAGACTTGTTAGACAAAGATTTTATTAGACCAAGTATATCCCCATACAGTGCTCCCATTTTGTTTGTTAGAAAGAAGGATGGTTCGCTCATATGTGCATTGACTATCGATAATTGAATAAAAATAACCATAAAGAATAAATATCCAATTCCGAGGATAGATGATTTGTTTGACCAATTGCAAAGGAAAAGTTATTTTTATAAGATTGACCTTCATTTTGGTTATCACCAATTGAGGGTAAGGGAGTGTGATATTTCTAAAACGGCATTTCGAATAAGGTATGGCCATTATGAGTTTTTAGTTATGTCATTTGGTTTGACCATTGCCCCTGTGATATTCATGGATTTGATGAATAGGGTGTTCAAATAATATTTAGATATGTTTTTAATTGTGTTTATTGATGATATTTTGGTTTATTCTTGAAATGAGGAGGAACATGCTAATCACTTAAGGATTGTGTTGCAAACTCTAAGGAATAAGCAATTATTTGCTAAGTTCAATAAATGTGAGTTTTGATTTAGAGAGGTTGCTTTTCTTGGTCACAGTGTGTCTGATAAAGAGATTATAGTTGATCCTAAGAAAAATAAGGCGGTTAAGAATTGGCCTAGACCGTTATCCACTTCGGATATTTGAAGTTTTTTGGTCCTAGCCGGATATTATAGAATATTTGTGGAAGGATTTTCATTTATCTCATCACCTTTGACTAAGTTGACTCAAAAGAAAGTGAAGCTCCAATGGTCGGAAGCTTGTGAGAAGAGTTTCCAAGAGTTGAAAGATCGTCTCACTACCACTCCTATTTTGACCTTGCCGAAAGGGTACGATGGTTTTATTGTGTATTGTGATGCTTCAAGGGTTTGTCTTGGTTTTTTTTGATGCAACATGGTAAGGTGATAGCCTATGCTTCTAGGAAATTTAAGGTGTATGAAAGAAACTATCCAAATCATGACTTGGAGTTAGCGGCGGTTATTTTTGCTTTGAAGATTTGGAGACACAATATATATGGTGTCCATGTGGATGTGTTTACCGACCATAAGAGTTTACAATATGTGTTTAAGCAAAAGGACTTGAACCTTCGTCAAAGGAGATTACTTGAATTATTGAAGGACTATGATATGAGTGTGTTGTACCATCCGGGCAAAGCCAATGTAGTTGTCGATGTCCTTAGCCGGTTGTCTATGGATAGTGTTGCACATGTTAAGAATGGTAAAAAAGAATTGGTCAGGGATGTTCATAGATTGGTACATTTAGGTGTGCGTTTGGTTAATTCTAATAATGGAGGTGTTCTTGTGCATAAAGGTTCAAAATCGTCTATTGTGGTGGATGTCAAGGTCAAGCAAGATAGTGATTCGGTGTTGGTTGAATTAAAGAAGTCGATTGTCAAAAAAGCCATTGAGGCTTTCTACCAAGGGGTAGATGGTGCACTCCGTTATCATGTCCGGTTGTGTGTGCCTAATGTCAATGGTTTAAGAGAGTTGATATTGAATGAGGCTCATAGTTCTCAGTATTTGATTCATTCGGGATCCACCAAGATGTATCACAATTTGAAGGGAAGTGTATTGGTGGAATGGTATGAAGAAGGATATAGCGGAGTTTGTGGCTAAGTGTCCAAATTTTCAATAAGTTAAGGTTGAGCATCAAAAAACAGGAGGTCTAGCCCAAGATATTGAAATTCCTACTTTGAAGTGGGAAGATGTGAATATGCACTTTGTAACGAGTTTACCTCGTACTAAAAAGAAATATGATTCCATTTAGGTTGTTGTAGATCGGATGACTAAGTTGGCTCATTTGCTACCGGTTAAGACTTCTTATGGTGCCGAAGACTATGCTAAGTTATATGTTCGTGAGTTGGTAAGAGTTCATGGTGTTCCCTTATTCATTATATCGGATCGAGGTACTCAATTCACTTTACACTTTTGAAAGTCATTTCAAAAGGGTCTTGGTACAAAGGTTAAGTTAAACACTCCTTTCCATTCTCAAATCGATGGTCAAGATGAAAGAAAGATCCAAACTTTATAGGATATGTTAAGGGCATGTGTTATTTATTTTAAGGGAATTTGGGATGAGCATCTACCATTGATTAAGTTTGCCAATAATAATAGTTATCACTCTAGCATTCTAATGGCTCCTTTTGAAGCATTATATGGGAGAAGATGTAGGTCCCAGGTGGGATGGTTTGAAGTAGGTGAGATGGCCTTGATTGGTGTAGATTTGGTAATTGATGCTATGGAGAAAGTGAGACTCATAAGGAAGAGGTTGAAGGCGGCTCAAAGTTGTCAAAAGTCCTATTCGGATGTTAGGAAAAGGGAACTTGAATTTGAGGTCGATGATTGGGTTTATTTGAAGGTTTCACCCATGAATGGTATAATGCATTTTGGTAAGAAAAGGAAATTTATTCCTAGATATGTTGGACCTTATAAGATATTGAGGCGTATTGGTAAGGTGGTCTATGAGTTAGAATTGCCATTAGAGTTAGCTATGGTTCACCCGGTGTTTCATGTATCTATGTTGAAAAAGTTTGTGGGTGATCCAAATTCCATTGTACCATTAGAAGATGTGAGTGTTGAAGATAATTTGACTTATGAGGAGGTTCCTGTAGAAATCTTAGACCGGCAAGTGAAGAAGCTAAGAAACAAAGAAGTTTGTGTCCGTCAAAGTATTGTGGAGGAATCAACAAGTAGAGAGTTCTACTTGGGAAGCAAAGACAGATATGATGAAACAATACCGGTATCTCTTTCCCTCTACTCAAGTCTAAAGTAGTAAGTTGTTCTTATTCAAGTTGATTGAACTCTTACGTATTCAGTTCCTCCTAAGTCATTCATATGTATGCATGTTCATGAAAGTTGATTTTAAGCCATGTTTTATCTTTTTGAAATTTTTATGTTCTATGCATTTTAAGGTGTCATTATATTCATGTTGGATTGCTAGTCCTCTTTATGTGTCTTCCCTATGCTAGTTGAACTTCATTCGAGGATAAATGTTTCTAAGGGGGAGATATTATAAGACTCCGATAGTCGGAAAGTTAGGACAAGGAGAAATTTTGAGAAAAGGGACTGACCACAGGATTTACGATTCCATCTATGACTCATACACATTCCTACGACTCATAAGGACAAGTTGTAGTATGGGTTTTGAAGGTAGTTGAGGATCTACCTCAGGAAAGGTTCTATGACTTGATTGGATGAGTCGTCGTCCATTTGATGAGTCACAAAAATAACTCGTAACTAAACATCTGAGTTTAGAAATTATAGGTTTTTGGACCTGCAGGACGTGTCTAATCAACAACTTGTAACCAAGATGACGAGTCATAGAAATGACTCATAAACACAACTTTAGAGACTGAAATATTTTAGATTTTAACCCTACAAGACGAGTTGGGTCTACAATCTGTATACGTGATTACGAGTTGTATTGACGACTTGTAGCAAAAGTTCAGAGACTAGATTTTTAGGTGTTTCCCAAAACCTGTAGGACAAGTCATTCCTACGACTCGTCACCACTTCTACGAATCGTAGAGTTCAATTCATAAGGTCAAATTTCAAATTTAATGAAGGGTAATTCTGTCTTTACCCAAAGTCCAGTTCAATGTATCTAGACATAATTATGACTAAGTTCAATCCTATAACTACCCATCCCTTCAAAATTCCCTCTATTCTAATTCATTCACCTAAGGCAAGATCACAAATCCTCTCAAGCTCTTCTCCAAATTCCAAGCTAGGGTTTCAAATTCCACCAAAGTTCTTCTTTAATTTTGGGTTGATTTTTTCAAGGTATGTGGGGATTTCTCCATGAGTTCTTTTTCACCCATGGAGTCCCAAGGTTTTCTCAAAGTTTTCCCCAATTTTCAATTGTCTATTAACCCTAGTTTTGATGAAATGCATTGGGATGTTTCAATTTTGTTTTTATTGTTATCAATGATTATTCTAAGCATGTGTCTACATGAATTGTATGATTTCAAGTTGAATTATGAATGCCATGCATGAAGTTATTTTCACACAAATCATGTTTAAGATGGTGATAAGGACAATTCTCACCGAAGTTATAAATTTCTATTAATTACTAAAGTTAATGAACTACTCTTAATATGTTTTATAAAGATAGATTGATAGGTAGTTACTGTCTTTTCTTATAATGTTTATGATCATGTTTGAATGAATTCCGTTAGGATATTGACTAAGCACCGAGAGGACTTCTAAGTGGGGTTCGGTCTGATAGCGTAGTTACTTACCCAAGAGAATCCTAATGGCAACCTAAAGTCTCAAACTACGTTGCCGACGTAGGTTGCCTTCATGGCTTAGTTAATGGATCCACATATAGCTATTGAGTTAAAGTTTCTTCTCAAGGAGTCTACCTTTTGAAGAAGCCTCTCTCTTCTCGATGTGGGAGTTACATCGGATTCTATGTTATAGTTTGCATGGTCTTAAGATGTCAGTTAAAGGTCTTGTCCCACACAAGTTGAATGCTAAGATATAAGATTTACTATGTAGTTTTGATGCATTGACCATAAGTTTTAATATGTTTCCACATGCGTTTAAGCCTTACTCATGTTCATTATGTTAGTCATGCATCTTATGTCATATTGTTCACGTTTCTTTATTTGTTCATGCATATCTCACATACTTTGTACCTTTTATGTACTAACACATATTTTGCCTACATTGTCTCATAATTCACTACAAAAAAAACAACCTCTAAGGAAGGAAAATCTTGTGCCCGAAAGTCCAAATCTGGTCTCAAATAGTCTATTGCGATGGGAAAAGGCTGGTCACCACCAGTCCTAAAAGACCTCTTCGCTAGAGATCAATTGCAACGGGCTCATTTAGCTAGTCTCTAAATGTTTTTAGAGAAGGAAGCATAGCTTGTCACCAAATTACTTTTAGAGACAATATATCTCATCCCAAATTGATGATTTTCTTCTTAGAAAACTAGTTACTTTCTGGTCTTTATATCCCTGATTATAAACTACCTTGTCCTAGATTAGTCTTTTGGGACAAGCAACTACCTCATCCCAGATTACTTTTTTGGGACGAGTACCTCGTCGTAGATCAGTTTTTGTGACTAGTAGCTACCTCATCCTTGGTGAACCTTTAGGTACGAGAAGTTGTCTCATCAAAGATGTACGTACCTTTAGAGACAAGCAATATTTTTGGTCTCTAATTGACCACCAATGTTTCTTGAGCTTCATATCACATCACAGAATCATAAATTTTATCAATAAATATAGGATTGCTAATAAAAATCTCCAAATAAAAGGCTGATATAAATTTCAAAATTGTTTAACATAAATCCCATGGTGTTAGTTTCTATATTTGCTTAACATAAAAAGCTTAGCTAATCATCATCTCGAACTACACTATGATATCAAGTTTTGCATAAGTACTTCCGTAGCAAAATAATAACGATCTTCTGCATCTTCTAAACTTGCATCTTGACTTGTAGCTTCAATCTTCAAAATCTGTAAGTACAAATTTTTTGAACAAACCCATAAGTAACTATTGGCATATATAATAATATATGTCAATTTTACACTTAAATTACATAAACCGCTCACCACAAAAGAACTCTAAAGTTCACCAAGTGCTATCCCAAAATATCAACAAGCTGCAAGAATATAAGAAAAATTAATTAGAAAAGCTTTGATATGTATTAACCAAGAATTCAAATCTATGTCGAAAACACAAGGTTCAAGAACAGGAGATAGTACAAATGGACAAATTCTCCATCAAGAAGATGAATATTTTATTGCAAGAAATACTAGCTGCTGCTTGTGTGCTATGGATACTTTAGAGACTCAACAATATCTCTTTTTATAGAGTGCATATGGATAGATAAGGTCCAGGGAGAAATAGGTAGATGGTCTGGAATTCAAATTCCACCCAAAAATGTAGAGGAGAGTATGCCTTGTATCAAGAGAAGACGATGGAGGCAATTCTGAAATGAGCTAGCAACAATTTATGGGCAGTGGCCGGTTGTAGCAGTAATTTTTTTTTTGAATAACATTTTTCATATATGCAAATGCAACAATCGAGTTCTCGCACAAGGTATGCTACCACCTAATTGCGGCAACATCAGAAATGAAACAAGCAAGTGAAATACATATAGAAATAGCTTAGGCACTCTTTATAACTATATCTTCTTCATAGTTTACTGCAGCCTCGCCTTTAAGATTTGTTGTTTCTTCAAAGTAATCCTCCCGAACATTATTAGCTAGCATTAAGCAAACCAACCAGAAGAGTGCAGAATCAAGAGACAAGAAGGCACCGCCACCATAAAGACCAGTCTTAGCAGATGGACACTCAATTTGCAAGTTGTGGTGTATGTTCCGCATGATATGAAGCTGCTCAGTGATTGTAGGCCATAACAATAGCACTGTTGCTAAACCAGTTGTACCCACAAACATGCAGCAAGAAAGATAATAGATAATAAGCCCAGGGCAACAGTGTGATCAGATCAAATATTACAAATAACAACCCCTTTTCCTGATATTGCAATTCTAGCTGAAGGCTCAACATACTTCTTCCCCTTATCAATCTTCTATGAAAACTGAGAGGTACATCCAGCTTTTTGTGGTCTACATTAACCTGATTTAGAGCTTTGGCCAGTTCATTGACAAGCCTTTCAAAATCTTCAAAGTAAAGGGACACAACTTCCACCACAAAGTCCAAATTGCTCTCATCTTGCAGTTGTATAAACTGCTCATCCAGAATTTTCTCATTGTACAAGGAATCAGTGTACTCAGCTAGTTTTCTTTTGAGTTGTTCCATGATTTTTGTAGCTTTAATATATCATACTTGGAGAGCCAGAAATAAGGTTCTTGAAATCATAAGATTCTCAGACTATATCTCATCTATAAACTACAAGTGATAGTGTTAGGAGAATGAAGGAGTATATATATATATATATATATATATATATATATATATATATAGGAACAACTACTATCTAGTCTAGCTGTTTGTTTTTTGATACATAAAAGTTTAATTTCAGTTGTCTACGCAATTGAAATCTCAACAATTTTGAAAAATGTACTTGTTTTAACTTCGTGAATTTGTTGCTTACCTTGATTAATAGATGAAGGAAATATAGTCTTAACTTGCATATACTCTTTTTCAAGAACCATGGAGTTCTTATGTGTCGCTCCCTTTCCTTGAATAGAAGACATGGTAAAGTTTAAAGTTCTTGTTCTCGTCCCTTGCCAATAATACCTAGAAAAAGCCAGAAGGTGCTCAGAGTACAACTCATCGATAAATAGATTGAAGATAACACATTGACGAGAATATATATATACTGAAAAATGAGATAAGTGAGTAGGAACAACTACTAGCTAGTTTAGTTTTAAAAACTTACTTGTTTCAACTTCTTTGATGTATTGCTTAACTAGATCACTAGATTGAGAAGATAAACTCTTAGTTGAAATTTTCCCTTTTGATGTCAAAGATTTAAGCCCTCGTCCTCGTTCCCTTCCAATTGCATCAGGCGCGACAAAATATCTGAGAGTATTCTTCATAATTGATCCATCCTCATATTCAGTCTTCATATTGAACCTGAAAATAGAGCCAAAAATTTAAAAAACTAATAAGAAAACTTCCTATCCAGTGAACTGAACTGAAGGATAAAATAAAAGTAGTCTTTGAGATATAATCTAGTGAACTAAAGGATAGAATCAAATTAATCAAGAATAGTAATTTTTAACAGTAAGTAATTATCAAAACATGGGCCTTTTTAAATGCGCGATTGCACTTTAGCACTGCATTACTCAAGTGTATTAATGTCCATACAAAATACAAAGACCTTGACGAGAATAAAAAAAAGAAGAAATCAGTTTTGCGACTTTTCAACTCAACAAGAATCATGTGCGACAATGGAGTAATAAAAGACATCATGCCTATAAGAATGGGTAAACAATGAATATCTTCACCTCATCAATTCTTTTTCGTTTCATTTGTGAAGTATTTTCTAATTCATCTACAACATCATCATCTATTTGTTTCACAATCTCATAGGAATCACGAGGTTGAGTCTTTGTCACTACATGCCAACCTTTGTTGGCATTATCATTAGCATAAAATACTTGAGAATCTTGATCCGCCAAAATAGAAGGCTGATTTGTTTTTAAAAATCTACTCGGATTCACACTTACGAAGTCATACTTATCTCTTTTAACTCCTTTTATTTTGTCATACACATCAAACCAGTTGCATGGAACAAAATCACTCTTCTATTCGAAACAAATTACAATTCAATCACATATGTTAAAACTCCATAGTAATCAAGGTTCTCACTATCTTTATCATTCTCGCCAACTACAACAACACCACAATTTTGAGTCCTTAACATTTGATCATGATCTTCTACATGAAACCTATATCCATTAACAATGTAACCATTAGAACGTGTTGACTATTTGGTAGGACCACGTGAAAGTGAGAGAAGATCTTTCATGAGCCGACTATTATCTTCTTTATGCAATTGTGCGGCCTAAAAACAAGAAAACATTTAATACTTTCAAATGAGTAGTAAAATATTAAAATGTCAAATCTAATGTTTATGTATTACCCACCCTATCTTTAAACCATTTAATAAATTCTCGGTCCCATTCAGCATCTGACAAGTGTTGAGCAGTAACTATATGAGTTTGTGCGAACTCTCTACAAAATTGAGTTTAACCGTAAATGACATATTGAAATGATATCACCTTAAAAGAAAATTATAAAAATAAGATGATAGAAAAAACTCTCTATACTCAAGATATGGTATGAATTCATCACAATTCTTCAGGATGTATATATGTGCTTGTTCCAATTCATTTGCTTCAAGTTCACATGAATCTTTAGCTCCCAAAGTTTTTTCAGGTTGACAAAATATGAATAAACCTCTATCTGAAGCTTTTAAACCCCCATCGTACTTTTGTTCAGGCCAATTGAATTTTATATCAATTGTATGCAAATATCTTGAATATAAGGTCATACATCATTTGCAATGTAGCCCTCTGCAATAGAACCTTCTGCACATGCCCTATTACCAATGAAATATTTCAAAAAATATAACCATTGCTCAATAGGATACTCCATCGATAATGAATAGGTCTAGCAATCTCAGTTTCACCAGCTAAATGAATAGGCAAGTGCACCATGGTATCAAAAAATGAAGGAGGAAAGACCTTTTCTAAATTGCAAAGTGTTATAGGAATTTGTTCTTCAATATGCTTCAAGTCATCAATCCTCAACTCCTTTGAACCAAGCACACAAAAATATAAAGATAACTCAATAAGAGGTTCACACACTTCTTTAGACAACATACCACGAAGTGCAAGAGGGAGTATACACTGAAAAAGAACATGACAATCATGGCTTTTCAAGCCAGATATCTTGTGATCTTTCAAGTTTATACATTGAAAAATATTAGATGAAAATCCATCAGGGACCTTTAAATTCTTTAAGAAAAGACATAACTTGAACTTGTGCTTATCTTCAGGTGACAATGTGTAGCATATAGTTGGAACTTTGACTTTCTCCCCTCTTTGGATAGGGTGCAATTCTGGCCTAATGTTCATTTTCTGCAAGTCTAACCAAGTCTTCATTGTGTCCTTGATATTTCCTTTGACATTCATGATTGTCTCCATAATATTATCACATATATTTTTTTCAATATGCATGACATCTAAGTTATGTCGCAACAAGAGAGATTTCCAGTATGGAAGTTCAAAGAAGATGCTTTTCTTGTTCCAATTATCCTTTCATTTTTCATGTGATATCTTCCTCTTCTTCTTAGAATCCTTTGTTAATGGTTTTCCTTCAAGATCTTGCACTTGATTAAGTATCTCAATTCTAGAATATATTTTTGGTGGGAGCCTTTTCTCCATTGTACCATCAAATGACTTCTTGTCATTCCTCCATCTGTGATCAAAATGAAGGTAACATCGATGACCCATAAAATACTATTTCTTACAATTAGACTATCGAATTGAGAAAGTGTATTTATTGCAAGATGGACATGCCAATCTTCCTTTTGTACTCCATCCAGATAAATTCCCATATGCTGGAAAGTCATTGATAGTCCATAAAAAAGAAGCATGCAACTTAAAATTTTGTTTAGTTGAGGCATCAAAAGTCCCAATACCAACTTCCCACAACTCCTTCAATTCCTATATTAGAGGTTGAAGATATGTATCAATTGCATCTCCAGGAGCATTTGGACTAGGAATATGCATTGGCAAAATAAAATTTTCCTGTTTCATACACAACCAAGGTGGTAAATTATAAGGAATAAGAACCACATGCCAAATGTTATATGAGGTTTTTGAATTGTGAAATGGCTGAAATTTGTCACTAGCAAGTCCAAGTCGAATGTTACGAGGCTCGACTGCAAATGAAGGATGAAGTTCATCGAATGACTTCCATGCCATTGAATCAGCTAGGTGCCTCATTATTCCATCATTAGTTCTTTCATCCTTATGCCATTTCATTAAAGATGATGTCTTTGTAGACATAAACAACCTCTGAAGCCTAGGCTTTAAGGAACATAGCATAAAGTCTTTGAGGCTATCTTTTTACCCTTTTTATTCTTTGTCTCCCCGCTATGTGTATCTATTTTTCATCTAGAAGCACCACAAATTTTGCATGAATCAAGTAAGCTATCCTCCTTTCAATATAACATGCAATCATTAGTACATGCATCAATTTTGTTGTAAGAAAGCCCAAGATCTCGAATAATCTTCTTTGCCTCATAATATGAATTTGGCAAATTGGCTCCAGCAAGCAACAACTCCAATAGCATGGTAAATGACTCATTACTCCAACGACCCATACTTTTGATGTGAAGCAATTTAATCAAAGATGAAAGCTTTGAAGCCTTTGAGTTTTGGTATAGTGGCTACTCCAAATCCTTCAACAGGCTGTAAAAATTTTTCGCCTTGTCATTTGGTTCCTCCTTGAGTAAGTTATCATTACTAGTGTGGGTAGCTCCTTTCATAAACATTAGGATATAAATCTCTCAACAATTCTTGTACTTTATCTTCAGTCTCACAATCTTCTACTTGATCATCATTCTACTTGATCATCATTTTCATCTTCAGAGTCTGACACTGACTCACCTAAATGTTCTCCATGGTGATATCAAAAAGTATAATTTTGAATTATTCCATATACTTTCAAATGTGTATCAATCGTTTCATGAGTTCCTAATGTTGTATTACAACATCTGTAATATGGACACCGTATTTCATCTTCTTCTCCCGATCTCTGAAAAGCATAATCCAAAAACTTTTTCACCCCATCTATATAAGCTTGGTCGATCCGATTATCAAGAGAAAGTTGCATCCATTGCTTACCAGGTGCCATAATATACATAACCTTGAAGAATATATAAAAAATAGATTAAAAAATTATAAAGGATAAGCCAAATCTTAAAATGTGTGCAACTTGTGATTCAATAATAGATAAAGTTTTTGAAGTAAAATCAATAATTCAATTTACTTCAACGAAAAGTGATATAGAATACTTCTAAAAAAGATTATATTGGAAAAGAATATGTGGATTTGATGTAAAACTTATGAACAAAATAGTTTATAATACAAACAGTGAAATTTTTTAAATGACATTTGTCGATAAATATAAATTTGGTTTTAATTAAATTGATGTTAGTTTTCTTAGAGTCTATGTTTCATGTCTAAAAAGTCAATCACATGGACGTGACTTCAAACATATAGGCATCTCTGTCTATTTCACTTAGACCCTTTTGTATTTGGATGTATTATTCTTTTAACTCATGTTTCATGTTATATCTTCAGACAAATACAATACTTGAAGCAATTGGCAATGTCCA